>NC_142143.1:37611969-37763484 GCF_024610735.1 Ursus americanus
TTTCCTGGATTGGGTTTCATATTTTTTTATCCTTTTTCTCTTATTTCCCAAATCTTTGTCTTTTTTATGTGTGTGCATCGCATATGGGAAATTTCCTCAACACTTCTATGTTTTTGTTAACTTTTGTGATCACATCTTTAACTTATGAGAGCATTTTGTTTTGTTCTCTGAAAATCTCTTTTAAAAACCAGCATCCTGTTTTTGTTTCATGAATGCAATATCTTCTCTGATTGATAACATATTGTTTGTTGTTTTCTCTTTTTGCAAGGTCTCTATTTTCACTAAATTGTTTTTTTTCCCTAATTTTGTGCTTTGAGTTTCTGTATTCTACCCAGGATTAAGCATATTTTCATATGTTTAAAGGCGTCTGTGTTTCCTATTCTGATTATTGTCTATCCATATCCAGTGTTTTAATATTGGCAATCATTAGTATTGGCACCAATGCAGGAAAATAGGCACTCTCCAGAACTCTTGATGGAATACAACATCTTTTTTGAGAAAGCAAGTAGTATGTCTCATAATTTTGAAATGTACATGTCCTTCAATTAAGAACTTAGCATCAGAGAAATATAAATTAAAGTTACATTGAGAGTTTTCTATACCAGAAGGAATGAAGGGAATATCACTTTAACTAAAAAAATCTGGACAAGGTACATGAAACAGGCAGTTTTCAGACACTGGATAAGAAGCAGCAAGAGATACATTCCCGAAAGAAGGCAAACAAACAAGGGCTCTTTGACCGCACCAGCTCACTGTCTAGAGCCAATTTCCAGGCCACAGCACAAAGAGGAGGAACCCAAACAGAATCAGGTAGTCTCAGTTAATTGTGGAGACAAAGACTGAGTTTGGGGAGGTCGAGATGTCAACAATTTGTAGGTCAGAGTCCCGCGGAGAATGTAAGTGTGGGAATAAGGGTGAAGGAGTGACAGAGGCAGAAGGCGAGAGAGCAAACAAGTAAGCTGCCAAGGGATCCTCTTGAGGTTTTGGCTGAGTACTGATCTGTGCTTTTGTGAGAGGAAAACTCTCTGAGACCAGAAGAGCAACCATCAGAAAGAAGGTAGAAAAATCACTGGAACTCAAATAAGGCTGGGAATAGTTCATGTTTTCACCAGCCATCGTAGAAAGACCTCATTTTATACAACATTATGTAGAAACCTCCAAGGAATATTGTCTTAGTACTGGAACTAAATTAGCCCTTGACCAATGACTGCTCTGACCTACCCTAACAAAACTTAGAAGTAAGTCTTTGAGGTGCCTGGGTGGCTTAGTCAGTGAAATGTCCAATTCTTGATCTCAGCTCCAGTCTTTATCTCAGAGTCATCAGTTCAAACCCTGAAAAAAAATTAAAAATAAATATAAAAATTTAAAAAGTATGTCTTTTTTAAAAAAAAAAAAAGATTTATTTATTTATTATTAGAGAGAGAGAGAGCACATGAGTTGGGGGAGGGGGAGAGGGAGAGGGAGACAGTCAGATCCCTCGCTGAGCGGGGAGCCTGACATGGGGCTTGATCCCAGGACCCTGAGATCAGGACCCGAGCTGAAATCAAGAGTTGGACCCCTAACCTACTGAGCTACCCAGGCACCCCTAAAAAAAGTAAGCCTTCAAAACATTCAACTGACACCATAACTTCTTTGTATGCCAGAAAAAATATTCAACATTATTCAAAGGAATACAACAAACTGGAGATGATGGAACTAGCAGAAAATAACATTGAAGTACCTATTATAAATATATTCCATATGTTCAAGAAGGTAGAAGAAAATATGAGCATGTTGAAAGAGAAATGGAAGATAAAGATCCCAAAAGGAACTTTTAAAGATGAAAAAATACCATATCTGAAATGAAGAAGAGACCAGGTGGGATTGAGAAAGATTAAGCACCAGAGAAGACAAGATCAGTGTGCTTCAAGACAGTAATAGAAACCATCCAAAAGAAAGCACAGAGAGCAAGAAGCCTGAAAAAAAGGCATCATGATCTGTGGGACCATATCAAGCAATTGAACCATATATGTAATTGGGCTCCCAGAGAAAGAGGGGAAAAGGAGACAAAAATATTCACGGAGCCCCTGCCATTCACCAGCCAATGGAGGAAACTTGGAAAAGGGACTTCGGGTGAGCATGACCCACATCGGACAAGGTCCAGACTTGAATCACCCCTCATGGATGACTGTCTCCAGGCAATTCCAGGCACCAGACTGAGAAAATTTCAAGGAAGATGCTCCGTAGCACAGGGATCCCTGAGGGGCATGATTCAGGACAGGCACTTACCTCTGGTCTAAGGGTGTGGCTGCATCCATCTTCCTTCTTATCCCGGGGAAATACTGAAGCTGTAGTTTGAAGACGATAGGGTTTCCATCAGTCTGAATGACAGAATGTAGCAGCCCCCTTCCCAGAATCTCCCGTGCCCATCCCTGCTGCCCATGGCATGTGATGTGAGTAAAGGAAATCAACTTCTATTGTGTCAAACCAGTGAGGTTTCAGGATGAATCTGTTACAGCAGATACCCAATAATCCTCCCATTGATCATCCCAACTCCTTCATGGTTTAATTACTTGTGAATTTAGATAACCTCCAGGTCTTTTTTTTTTTTTTTCGGACTCTTGGTTTTCCTCCATCAATCCAATGTAGTGTGATTTTTATAGTTCAAGAATTTCACATTTTTGGTCTGCTCATGGCACTTTGTTCTGTTTTCTTTGTATCATTCCTGTCATTTTGGGGGTTGGGGTTACGAGAATAATTATATTTGTGTGCTTAATCCACTACCTTGTGTCAATTTCCCTTTTGTTGTGTTTTAGTTTGCATTTTTATTCCTAGTAGGACTGAATATGTTCCCGTGTATGTGTTTACTAATTATTTCATAATTTGTGAATTTCCTGTTCATGTCCTTTGCTTCTTTATTCAATTTTAAAAGTTAAGAACTGTTGCTCAGCTGCATTCAAATTTTTGAGTCCACAGCATGCCCTGTGCATGCCTGTTCCCCTGTATTTACTCATGTTGGTCCTTGCTTTGAGTTATTCTCTCTCCTCTGTCCTCTGTTTAAATTGGATCCTTCATAACATGTTTGGAAAGACTTCAACTCAGCTACAGATGCAGTCTTCAGTTACAGTCCACCAATAATTAATTATGATGGGTAATATTTATTGGGTACTTACTCTTGCCAGACTCTGTATCAAGGATTTTACGTACATTATCATATTTAATTCTTAAAACAACTTTGTACAGTAGTTACAATTATTAAACCCATTTTACAGATGAGGAAACTGAGGCATAGACAGGTTACTTAACATGCCTAGAGTCACATAGGTGGAGGGTGGTGGAAAGGGATGCAAGCCCATTCTGCCTGTTTACAAAGCACTTAACCATGGCACTCTATTTATTTCCCTGAATTCCTGTAGTCCATCTGGCTGTGTCACTTGGGTGTAGCATATTTACTCTATGTATCATTATTTATTTAGCTTTTATATATGTCCTATATTTATTCTTCAGTTGTAAACTTTTAAAGGTAACAAAGTTTTGCCATGTAAATGCTTTCCGTATCCTCAGTATGAATCTCAGTGGTAATGATGTTAGGCCCTCAATGAAGTTTGTTAAATATAACAATGAATTGTTCAGGATCTCTTTTGGATTAATTAATTCCTTATCTAATGGAAATTCTTTTTGCATGCAAAGCTGAGAGGCATCTTTTTTTGTAGTTTATTTCAAGTAACTCTTACCACATACTAAATATCATTCCTTTTTGATCTCTGTTGTTATGGCAAGCAATTTAGAAGGTCCTTAAGTGACAGCTTCAACACTTGATAGAATTCCATTTGTAGTTATGAAGAACTAATATGCAGGGAAATATCAGAACTGAGCTTGATTTCCATGACTCTTTTTTGATCAGGTGAAACTTCCTAAATAAGCCTGGATTCTGTCCTATCACTTTCCCACAGATAAAAACTTCAAGTCTTTATAGTTACCCTTAAAAATTGCAGGCCAATTTGCAATAACAGCAAAGCAGCTCCTCTTCAATAGAACTTCAAGAGTGGTTTGGGTTATTGCCCTTCCATTCTTGCCTAGATTTACAGAGTTCAGTTTTATCTTTCTTCCCAGTCACTAAATCTGTGTCTAAAGAAGAGAAAAAGACACTGCCATCAAGATGATGATAATACTCAGCAATTTATATCCCCTTCATTTTCTCACATATTTTAGTGTTGCCCATTTCCCAGCATTCTCAAGTCCAGTTGTGCTGGGAACTGGGGTGGAATCAGATTTTCTCCATGCGAAGACAACAAAGTGGAAGTTAAAGATATGTATCTGGATCCTGGCACCCCAACCCAAGACAATAATATGTAAGGATGTTTATAGTTTTCACAAAGGAGGAAATAAATTTCTCACCACAGAATTAATTTTCATTTACTTAAATTATTAATAGAACTATATTTACAAATAGAATTGGTACGAGGTGATTGCTACAAAACTAAGCTAATGGTTTTAGATTCTTTTAATCAATGTTCAGGTTTAGAAAAATCTTTTTTTTTTTTAAAGATTTTATTTATTTCTTTGGGAAAGAGAGCACAAGCATGGGGAGCAGCAGGCAGAGAGAGAGAGGGAGAAGCAGGCTCCCCGTGAACCAGACGTCGGGCTCGATCCTAGGACCGTGGGATCATGACCTGAACCGATGGCAGACGCTTAACCAACTGAGCCACCCAGGCGCCCCCAGGTTTAGAAAAATCTTAACAAACTGCTTGTATAAACGTTTTCTTCTTTCCTCTTCTTTTTTTTTTTTTTTTTTTTTTTTACCCCAAGTAGGTGTGTGCCCAATGTGGCACTTGAACTCAGGACTCCAAGATCGAGAGCGCATGCTCTACCAACTGAGCCAGCCACGTGCCCCTGTCTAAATTCTTAGAAAAAAATTTTAAATTATACAAGAAGATCATGCGTTACTTTAAAAAAAAGATTTTCTTGTTATATGTCAGTTATATCTCAATAATAGATTGTCCAAGGTGCATTCTAGGAGATATTAATAGGCATTATTTTTTCTAAAAAAACTTTTAAGTGGTGCCTGGGTGGTGTAGTCAGTTAAGTAGCAGACTCTTGGTTTTGGCTCAGGTCATAATCTCAGGGTCCTGAGATAGATCCCCTCATTGGGCTTTGCACTCAGCTGGAAGTCTGCTTGGGATTCTCTCTCTCTCTCCCTCTGCCCCTCCCACTTATGCTCTGATTCTCACTCTCTCAAGTAAATAAATAAACATTAAAAAAAAAGATTTTGTTTATTCATTTGAGAGACAGAGAGACAGAGACAGAGAGACAGATGGAACACAAGCAGGGGGAGAGGCAGAGCTCCGGAGAGGAAGGAGCAGATTCCCCACTGAGCTAGGAGCCAGACCTGGGGCTCGATTCCAGAACCCAGAGATCATGACCAGAGCTGAAGGCAGATGCTTAACCATCTGAGCCACCCAGGCTCCCCAATAAATAAAAGTTTAAAAGAAATAAAAATAAAATAAAAAGACTTCTGAGTCAAGTTAGTTTGGGAATCCATAGTTAGACAGCAAGAGCTGATAATATGATAGAAATACACTTTGTAAATCTCCAAGGGGGAGAATAGGTTGAAATAACTTTTAAACTTTTTTGGCCACAGAATTCTTCTGTTGGTTTATTTTTAAGACTAGTATAAAAGGGATCCCAATTTGAGAAATGTTGAGTAGAATTTTATCTTGTGATTGACCAAAAGAAATTCTTCCTATTTCACCTGTATCCAAAAACTTTCATTAAATCTCTCCTTAGGATATTTTTATGAATGTTGTTACCAAACAGAAATCCGAAAATATTTTGAGTAATAGCAAAATCACTGGAATTCCCCCCACCTTCTCTCTCTGTCTTTCTCACACACACACACGTTTGTTTTTTTTTTTTCTTAAAGAACCAGCCATTTCTATCTTCTTGTTCTGTATTATTTTTTAATAGGATATACCCCTTCATTAACTCTTTCATCAAAGATCTCTATGTATTAAGCTCTTACAAGGATCATAAACAGAGTGATAATTCTTACTGAAGCAAAGGCAGTAACTTATAGACTGATCTATGATCCCTCCACTCTGCCCCCTCCCACCATCCACACTCCTTGTTTGTAGAGGTGTTAGTGTGGTTTTTATTGTCCTGTCTTGCAGAGCAGGGTATCTACAAATGTATAGGTAATATTAAAACATTGAATAGATGAAGGATGGTTGAATAAATAATGCCTCGGGGGTTTGGGGAGGCTGAAATAAAGGCCCTGGTGCCCAAGGCAGTTAGCAATTAGTTAAACCAACATTTATCCAGTATGCCCTTTATTCCTGGCATTTGTGAGACCTCTGGATATAAAGGGAAAAAGCACAATCTCTTCACTTAAAATTCTTTTTGGGACAAATTATATCTCTTTTGCTCAGATTATAAAGTCAGGGCAAAACCTAGTGCATGGCACTTTGAAGCACTTAATAATTGCTTTTGTTGAATAAAAGAATGGATAAAAAGAAAAAGTTCCTGCTCTCAACAGGTTCAGTTTAGAGAATGTGTTCTTTTTTTCTGGACATGTATTTAAAATGTAGTCCAGTGAGATGAGTATTATATCAAGACTAACTTCAGTACAAGACAGAAATACAAAAAGAACATTTAAGGAGTATGTCAGGACTGCTTCTGAGTGAGTTTCACTTTTGCTTCCCAACAGATACATGTGTTTTTTTCCCTAATTACTTTTAAATTTCAAGATGTAGCAATATAAAAAAAAAAACAAGTAAAGAAAAATAATATACCCATTATTCCCCTACCTCCAAAAGCTAAGAGTAAAAATCTGTGTTTTTAAAAAAGTATCATCAGTAAAAATGATAGAATGTCCTACAGAGAGAGAAGACAAAGAAGTATGGAAGAAGAACTTAGAAACCAAGTGAGAGAAATGAAACTCTCTAGTAGCTTTGGTAGTAGACCAGAAGTATGGTTTGGTTTGGTTGGGTTTTTTATGGGATGAGGCTCCAAAGGCAAGGTGATAATAAAGAAGTGGGCTTTCCTCCCACCTCTCACTTCTTGGTGAATGTTAGGCAGAAAACTCAAATCCCTTGGGTCTTGCTTCCATCTGCTCTTGCCTCCTTGAACCCCTTACTTAAATGGTCCTCCCACATGAGTATTTCTGGGAAGATTCACGAGTGTCTTTCATGTGACACAAATCAATCTAGGAGCCCAGCTACTGACTTCAGCTTCTCTGAAGCAGATCTTTCTACCCAGCATGTTCTTTGCCTTCATGGTTCTGCACAGAGCTGGCAGACTTTTTCAGTGGCTCCCTCCTCACAGTGTTATGTTCAGTTAAAGCCCAAGGGACCCTTAGCTGTGAAAGAGTTTAGTGAGATGGATCATTACATTTTGTCTCGTTAGTTGTATATGCGCTGCCAGCATGGCTAAGTCCATGAGCGCTCAAATGTCTGCTGCTATTTTGTCCTTAGAATCCACTGCTTGCTATAAACTACCTTGTGATAAAAATCATCATATATATATCCTGGGCACTTAACTAGTTATTTTCTTAGACTATATTCCTAGAAGTAAATTGCACTGTTGGGCATGATAAACAGTTATTCAGCTGTTACAAATGCTGCCAAATTACCCTTCAGAACAGATCCATACCTCTCTCCTAGTTTGTGGTATATAAAAGTTTCTCTTTACCCTTGTTAACAGCACATTATACTTTTTTTTTTTAAATTATTGTCCTCTTCATTAGTTCATTTTTTTTTTTAAGATTTTATTTATTTATTCGACAGAGATAGAGACAGCCAGCGAGAGAGGGAACACAAGCAGGGGGAGTGGGAGAGGAAGAAGCAGGCTCACAGCAGAGGAGCCCGATGTGGGGCTCGATCCCACAACGCCGGGATCACACCCTGAGCCGAAGGCAGACGCTTAACCGCTGTGCCACCCAGGCGCCCCTATACTTTTTTTTTTTATAATGATTTTTTATTATATTATGTTAGTCACCATACAGTACATCCCCGGTTTCCGATGTAAGGCTCGATGATTCATTAGTTGTGTATAACACCCAGTGCACCATGCAATACGTGCCCTCCTTACTACCCATCACCGGTCTATCCCATTCCCCCACCCCCCTCCCCTCTGTAGCCCTCAGTTTGTTTCTCATAGTCCATAGTCTCTCATGTTTCATTCCCCCTTCTGATTACCCCCCCTTTCTTTATCCCTTTCTTCCCCTACTGATCATTCTAGTTCTTATGTTCCATAGATGAGAGAAATCATATGATAGTTGTCTTTCTCTGCTTGACTTATTTCACTTAGCATTATCTCCTCCAGTGCCGTCCATGTTGTAGCAAATGTTGAGAACTCGTTCCTTCTGATAGCTGAGTAATATTCCATTGTATATATGGACCACAACTTCTTAATCCAGTCATCTGTTGAAGGGCATCTCAGCTCCTTCCACGATTTAGCTATTGTGGACATTGCTGCTATGAACATTGGTGTGCATATGGCCCTTCTCTTTACTACGTCTGTATCTTTGGGGTAAACACCCAGTAGTGCAATGGCTGGATCATAGGGTAGCTCAATTTTTAACTTTTTAAGGGACCTCCACACTGTTTTCCAGAGTGGCTGTACCAACTTGCATTCCCACCAACAATGTAGGAGGGATCCCCTTTCTCCACATCCTCTCCAACAATTGTTGTTTCTTGCCTTGTCAATTTTTGCCATTCTAACTGGCGTAAGGTGGTATCTCAGTGTGGTTTTGATTTGAATTTCCTTGATGGCTAATGATTTTGAACATTTTTTCATGTGTCTGTTAGCCATTTGTATGTCGGCATTGGAAAAGTGTCTGTTCATATCTTCTGCCCATTTTTTGATTTGTTTATTTGCTTCTCGTGTATTGAGTTTGAGAAGTTCTTTGTAGATCTTGGATACCAGTCCTTTATCTGTAGTGTCATTTGCAAATATATTCTCCCATTCCGTGGGCTGCCTCTTAGTTTTTCTGACTGTTTCCTTGGCAGCACATTATACTTTTTAATCTGCACCAATGTATTATGTGAAATAAGTTTTTGGTACTTACATGCATTTATCTTACTATTAATGAAGCTGAATACTTATGTTTATTGACCATCAGTATTTTTAAAATTTAATTTAATTTTTTTTCATCATGATAAGTGTACTCTTTAATCCCCAACCAATAAGCATGTGTTTTTAAAAATTTGCATCATTTTTTTCTTATTAATCTCATTTTTTCTTATTAATCTCAGAAATGCTTTATGTATTAATAACTTCAGCCATTTTTTCAGGGAAACTACATTCCCTCCAGTTTGCTGCTTGTTTTCTTTTTTTTTTAACTCAGTTCACAAAATGTTCTGTTGTTGATTCACGGTTGTTTTAAATTTGTAGGAAGTCAAATTTAGCAATTGTTTTATTGGTATTTTTTAACTTTCAGTGTAAAGCATGGAAATTTCCTGCATTTTCTTCTAGCACATTCATGTTTTCCATTTTGCCTTCAAATATTTTAATCATAAAATAGGTTTTGTTTTTACTGATCGATTTTCTTTTTTTTTAAGATTTTGTTTATTTATGAGAGAGCATGGGGGGAAGAGGCAGAGGGAGAGGGAGAATCAGACTCCCCGCTAAGTAGGGAGCCCAACTCTCAGGGCCCTGGGATCATGACCTGAGCTGAAGGCAGATCCTTAACTAACTGAGCCACCCAGGTGCCCCACTGACTGTTTTTCTCTTGGTTATGGGTCGTGGTTTTTTCTTCATATATCTTTTAGTAATATTTGCTTGTATATGAATGCAATGGATGCTACATAATTGAGCGTCTGGATTTTTTTCTTCTTTAATAGTGAGTTTTGCTCAGCAGGCAATTAATGTACTTGTGACTCAATGAGTCTTTCCAGGTCTGTGTTTCAGCTTTGTCAGGGCAGATCTGGAATTGTCTTTACCCTAGGGCTATGTTAGCCATACCTTGAACATAACCTTTCTGGGAGTCTCCACCAAATTCCGAGGGTGTTCAATAAGGTCTTTTTACTCCCGACTGCTTGAAACTCAAATGTCTCCCAGGCTCATGCAGGCTTTGGTGGTGGTTCTTGTCCTGATAGTTCTTTTTGGCCCAGACTCATGGGGTCTCATTTTGTACACACACAGTTTAGTATTTGGCCAAAGATTCTAGGGGACTTCTATGTAGAGTTTTGGAGCTCCTGGTCTGCACATCTCCCTTTTTTCTGGTACCTCCCACATATTCCAGCCACCTTAATAGCATGAGCTTCAATCTCTAGTTCCTCAACTCTGTAAGGCCACCATACTTTGTGTGGGCTCCCCATGCTGCTGCTGCTGCAGTCTGAAAGTTTCTCCAGAAAGAAAGCTGGGATGGTCAAACGGTTCACCTTGTTTGTTTCTTTTTCTCCGTGAGCTCAGTCCTGTTTATTCTGTTGTCCAACATCTGAAAACAGTCATTTCACATATTTTTTCTAGTTTGATAGTCGTGTATCTGGGGAGGGCTAGACTAGTGGCATTTACTCTCATGATGGCCAGAAGCATGTATTTGATATGCATTATGGAAAGTCTGATTGGTTACCCAATAGCCGTTTCCAGCCCCCTTTTCCCTTGCCCAGCTCCCAACTGTAGACTGAAAAAGTCAGACACTGGCTTAACGTGCATCCTCTGCAGTAAGGAATGATTCTGGGCCTAGTCTAGCTAATGACACAGAGCAGAAATTCTGGGAGGCTTCTAGAAAGACAGTTTAACTCCCTGATAAAAGGAGAGAGACACTAAAGTAGGGCCTGGCCTACTTTTACTTCGGTATGTGAGCACTTGATGTCTTGGGTGACAACAGCTATCTTGGATAATGAGGCAACAAGCCCAAGGACAAAAAGCCAGCCCACTGAGGATGTTGAAGAGAAAAGATAAAAAGAGTCTGAGGACTTAAAAACATCTTTAAGTAGTGAACCAATCCTGAGACTGCCTCCTTTTGGACTTCATGCTATATGAAACTCAGCATCCTTATACATGAAGTCTCTATTAGTTTTTGTTATTTTGTTATTTGCAGCCAAAGCATTCCGAACTGATGTAGGACTTAAATATTTTGTTTTCCACTAAAGAAGACACCAGATTGCCAACAAATACGTGAAAAGATGCTCATCATCATTCATCATCAGGGAAATGCAAATCAAAACCACAGTGAGGTATCACCACAGACCTGTCAGAATGGCTAAAATCAAAAACACAAGAAACAGCAAGTGTTGGCAAAGATGTGGAGAAAAAGGAGCTGTTGTACTATTAGTAGGAATGTGAATCGATACAGCTAGTGGAAAACAGTGTGGAGGTTCCTCAAAAAGTTAAAAATAGAACTACCCAATGATCCAGGAATTACATTACTTGGTATTTACCCAAAGAATACAAAAACACTAATTCTAAGGGATACATGCACCCCTATGTTTAGAGTAGCATTATTTAGAAAAGCCAAGATATGGAAGCAGCCCAAGTGTCCATCAATAGATAAATGGATAAAGAAAAGATGGTGTGTATATACAATGGAATGTTACTCAGCCATAAAAAAAAATAAAATCTTGCCATTTGCTATTTGCAACAACACAGATGGATCTAGAGAGCATAATGCTAAATGAAATAAGTCAGTCAGAGAAAGGCAAATACCATATGATTTCACTCATGTGGAATTTAAGAAATAAAACAAATGAACAAAGAAAAAAGAGACAAAAAACCCCTTAACTATAGAGAACAAACTGATAGTTACCAGAAGGGAGGTGGGTGGGGGGATAGGTTAAACAGGTGATGGGGATTAAGGCGTGCACTGGTTGTGATGAGCACTGGGTGTTGAATGAAGTGTTGAATCACTATATTGTACACCTAAAACTCATATAACACTGTATGTTAGCTATACTGGAATTAAAAAAATTAAAAAAATATTTAATGATAAAAAATAAATATTTTGTTTTCCAACTGATTGGGCAATCATAAAACATTCTATTAAAAATGTGTTGAAATGACTACTTTCTCATATACTAAATTTATATATAAATTTTGGTCTCTATATGGACTTTCCCATTCTATTCCATTGGTTTATCTGTATAGTGACTAAGTTTTTAATATCTGGTAGGGTAGAAGTTACTACTGCCCTTAACTTATGAATTATGATATTTCTTTTTAATTTTATGATACTCTTAGTCCAATTTTCTGGTAATTTTAAAGGTGATTTAGCAGAACAACTTATATTTTTTATGTCTTTAAGGGTTATAAGACTGGTAAAGACTTGGGAAAACATGTAGACATTACCTAAGGTTTTCTGGAAAGAAGACGAAGACTGTTGTAGTTTGG
This sequence comes from Ursus americanus, assembly GCF_024610735.1. Classification (NCBI taxonomy): domain Eukaryota; kingdom Metazoa; phylum Chordata; class Mammalia; order Carnivora; family Ursidae; genus Ursus; species Ursus americanus. The sequence continues at coordinate 37,624,279 of NC_142143.1, forward strand.
AAGTTTCTTTACAACACGACAGTGTTGCACAGAGATAATAACATCAAGGGCAACGTGATTTTAGAAAAACAAAGCAAAGGAAACATTTAAGTCAAAGTCAAACAGCTGCTTTCTGTATGGGTTGAGGAAAAAAATGCAATTTGAAAGTTGAGATCAACGGCTCCAAAAAACATTAGCAAATGGGGAAATAAGTTGTACGGTAATAAGAAAAAATAATGCCCCTGTTCCCATTCTGCACGAGTGATAAGCAATTAGTTTGCTTTCTGAGACTGACAGTGTGACAGGAACCTGAGAGAAGCAGGCCCCTGGTTTGCTAACGGAAGCTGTCAGTCAGGAAGGATGTTTTGCTTGACAGTTGATTAGGGGTTAAATGAACTGAGAATATCGGTAATTTTTGCTGCTTTTCCATTTATTGTAACAACAATTATCTGCATTTTTTTCTTCTGCCAGTTCTAAAGGCTAGATTTAAATAATTACCCATGTAAGAGAAAATGATTTTGAATGGCAAAAGGGCAACTAGGGTTTGAAACCACTAGCTCTGTGAAGGATAAGATTCTCATCTGAAAATTGGCTAACATGGTTGATAAGTCTCGAAAGATGCCTTAAAAAATCTGCTAGAACTAAATAATGGAGTTCTGAAAAAATAATATTGGATACATGGTTATCTAGCTTTTTCTTAATTATTCAGCTTAACATTACTAATTCTTTCTGAGTCAATTAGTTATATATTTTTTATCCAGTATTTGTTGAGTGCCTACTGTGTGCCAAGCACTGTTTAGATACTAGAGATACAGAAATTAACAAAGCAGGTGAAAGACTTAGTCCTTATGGATACATTTCTTTGAGAAGAAGCACCCAGTAAACATAAACCACAAAATATTTAGTGCCAGATGACATTTTTTTATGGAGAAAAATAAAGCAGTGTAGGAGGATAGAGGGTAATGGCATGGAGATGCTGAAAGATGATATTTAGGTAAGGACCTAAGGAAAATGAAAGACCAAGATATAGGCTCCCTGGAGAACGACTGTTGAAGTAAAGTGAAGGAATAACAGGTGCAGCAGGTGCAAAGGCCCTGAGGTAGGAGCATATTTTTTGGCATGTCTGAGGATCAGCAAGGAGGCAAGTATGAATGAATGGCATAAGTCAAGGAGAGAGTGGTGGGTGATGAGGTCAAAGTGGGGTGGCTGGAGGCCAGACCATGGAGGGCCTTGTAATTCATGGTAAGAATTCAGCTTTTCTTTTGAGTGAGATGGAGAACCACTGGAGAATTTTAAGATGACAAATGACATGATTTACATATTTTAATGTGATCACTTTGGCTGCTCTATTAAAAATAAACCAAAAGGGGAGAAGAATCAAAGCATAAAGACCAGATATGAGGACATTGAATTAACCATGGTGAAAGACAGTGGTGGTTTGGACCAGGTTGGGAGCTGTTGAGAATAATTAGATACTAGATATATTTCAAAGGAAGAATTAACTGATATATTGGACTGATATGTATGTGTGTGTATGTATATATATAGTAGTTGTTCATGTATTGCTTGTGGACCAGGAAACAAAAAGAGTAATCAAGGATAACTTTGAGGCTTTGGATCTTACTGAGATGGGAGAAAACCGTATGGGCAGCAGGTTGGGATGAAGAATGAGATTAGTGCTGAGGAAGAGCAACAATTCAGTTTGAGACATATTACATCAGAGATACCTATTAGACATCCACATGGAAACATTGGGTAGTAGTTGGATATATGAGACTAGAGTTCAAGGGTAAGGTCTGGGATGGAGATAAAATTTTGGAGTCATCGGCCCATAAATAGCATTAAAGTCATTAGACACGATGAGATCACCCAGGATGAGTGTGGAAAGAGAGGAGCCCTGAGGCACTTCAAAGTTCTTAGCATCATTATTGACCTGATTTATACCTTTCGACAAGTCCCTTGATCTTTGTATTTCTCAATTTCTAATAGAGTGTTGTCCAGTAAAAATGTAATGTGAGCCACAAATGAGAGCCACATATGCAATAAAAAATATTTTAGTAGCTATCTTAAGAAAAGTTTAAAAAAGTGAAATTAATAATTTTAATATTTATATGGCACAATGTAATAGGCAGAAAAATGGCCCAAAAGATGTTTGAGATCCCTAAAATGTGAATGTTCCTTACATAGAGAAAGGAGTTTACAGAAATGATCAAGGTTCAAGACCTTGATATGAGGAGAGTATGCTGAATTATCCAGGTGTGCCCAATTTAATCATGAGTTCTTGCACATGGAGTTTTCTGGCTGTGGTCAGAGATGGCTCAGAAGGAGGAAGGGTAAGAGAGGCTTTGAAGATGGAGCCAGGGGGCCACCAGCCAAAGAATGTAGGCACCCTCTATCAGCTGGAAGAGGCAAGGATGTGGACTTTCACCTGGAGTCTCCAGAAGTAACACAGCCCTGCCAAATCATCATCGTAGCCTAATGAGACCTGTGTCGGACTTTTGAACTACAGAAAAGTAAGATAATAAATTTGTGTTGTTTTAAGCCAGTAAGTTGGAAATAATTTATACAGCAGTCATAGGAAAGGAATGTACTCAGTATATCCCCTAAATGATCATCTCCATATGAAATCAATATAAAAAATTATTAATGAGATATTTACATTCTTTTTGTTTTACTTAGTCTTTGAAACTTGGTGTGTGTTTTACATGTACAACACATCTCAACTTGGACTAGACCCATTTCAAATGCTCAGTAGCCCCATGTGACTAGTAACTATTATTTTGGATATTGCACTTCTAACCAGTATGGTGAGGATAGGGCAAAGCAGCTTAGTACAGGAAGACGTATGTGATGGTTAATTTTATGTGTCAGTTTTCTGGGTCAGAGAGCTCAACTATTTGGTTAAGCGTTACTCTGGATGTTTCTTTGAAGGTGTTTTTTTGGATGAGATTAACAATTAAATGGACTTTGAGTAAAGCTGATTACCCTCCATGAACTGGATGGGCCTCATCCAACTAGTCGAGGGCCTTAATAGAACAAAGACTGACTTCTCCCGAGCAAGAAGGAATGCTGCCAGCAGGCCATCTTTGAACTTGAACTGCAACTCTTTTCCTGAGTCTCCACAATCATGTGAACCATTTCCTTAAAACAAATCTCTCTCTCTCTCTACATACACACATCCTATTGGTTCTGTTTCTCGGGAGAACCCTGACTGATAGAGCATGTGTTAGAGACAAAGGAAAGACACCCTCCCCCCCACCCCGTGTAAACTTCCTCCACTCCCTGTGTCCAGAATCCAGAGTTTTATAGAATAGTGATCGATCTGAGAGTGTGTAAATGGGGTCCTGTACTGCCCTGGCTGGTGAGGGTGGGAGGGGGGGAACTGGAAGGGAAGGGTCTGTGTTGGGACAGGCTTTGGAAAGAGAGAGCATATTCTGTTTCAAGTAAGAGAGGGCCAGGGAGGTCTGATCAATAGCCCCAGGAAGGCTGGTTTCACTTGGGTTGAAATATTTTGAGTTCTGTCGAGGGCCAAGGGGATGGGCCCTATATTAGTGAGCCAGGGTTCCCGTAACAGAATACCACAGATCGGGTGGCTTAAACAACAGAGATTTATTTTCTCACAGTTCTGGGGACTAGAAGTCCACGATCAAGGTGCCAGCAGAGCTGGTCTCCTCTGAGGGCTCTGTCTCCTTGGCTCACAGATGGCCGCCCTCTTGCTGGCTGCACACTGTCTTCCCTCTGTGCACACTCACCCTCTGTGTGCGCGCAAAGCTAGTGCCCTTGTGCTGCCTGATCTCCTTTTTTAAACAAGGACACCAGTCAGATTGGATTGTGACTCACCCTCAGGGGCTCATTTTAATTAACCACTTCTTTGAAGGCCCTATCGCCAAATATAGTCACATTCTGAAGTGCTGGGAGTTATGGCTTTAACATAGGGGTTTGGGGGAAGCACATTTTCAGTTCATAATGTGAGACCAGTTCCACTTCCCCTCACAGACTCCCAGCCAAAGAATTAGCACTTAGTTCAGAGCAGTATTGAATACACAGATAGAGGTGGTATACATGTTCCACAGGAACTCTCGGTGAAGTAGGAGGATGTTTGCAGGATACAAATGCAGGTCTGGGTGCGTCTGAGGTCGCTTCCTGGGTGGGGGAGCTTCACCCTGGCTGTGGGGACGCTAGCGGGGATCAACCTGGCTGGAGGCGATGCAGAAGTGAATGAATCCTTCAGCCCATAAATTACCCTCCCAGGCCTGCCTCGGTTGAGTCACCGGGTCTGGGTCCTGGCTGTGCGAAGCCCAGCAGCACGTATTTTAGGGCAATGTGAGCAAATGAGGCAATCATGATACCGGCAAGAAATTAGGCACCTATCTTCCAACTCCTTCTGATAATTTATAAATCATCTAACTGTGTCGCCTTTGCTGGAGGAGGCATTGCTTTAATATTCTGAAATGTGTTCATTTTCTTCTGAATTAAAAAAAACATTCTACTGTATGTTCAAGGAAAGTGGTGAATCTTTCTGACATTGTTAAAGAGCACTGTTGTTTGCCTCAAGGTGAGAGAGGCATTTGGGGGTAGAAGGAACCGTGTGTGGGCTAGAAGGACCCAGCAGTAGCGAGCTGAGCCTGACACCTTAGGTTGTGTTTCACAGAGAGAGTGGCCGTGCGGTGCGTTTGGAAATAAATATTGCATCCCTCCTTCCCCAAACGGCCTGAGTCTCTCCACACCCTCCCCTCCCACCTCACTGCCCCAGCTGTAGGACTTGTCAGGGCATTTCAGGTGGAGGGGACAGCCTGAGTGAAGGCGTGGAGATGGGAGAGCCCGTGGATGGGGTCGGAGAAGTGTGTAGCTAGCATATGGGGCAGGGCTGGAAGGAGAGCGAGGGAGGGAGGTGGCTCATATCTGGGGGTGGCGGTGAATGTGCACTGAAGAATTTAAAGGTTGTTCTGTAAGGAAAAGGAAACACGAGAGGCTTTTAAGAAGAGTGACATAACTTGAATCTAGTCAGCAAATTATATATAGCTGCTTGTTTTTGTATGGCCCATGAGCTACAAAGAGTTTTTACATTTTTGAAGGGTTGGAAAGAAAGGAAGGAAGGATGGACAAAGAGAAAAGATTACCCACAAAATCCCGACTATTTACAATCTGTCTCTTTACAAGTAAAGTTTGCCAAATCCAGGCTGGATTTAAAAAAAATAATAACTACCATTTTTTAAATGTTTATTTAATGCCAGACTTCAATATCCATTATTTTGAATTTGCAAAATTAAGGGACCTGTCCTGCGTTATTCAGCTATGTGGATGAACCAGGACTGGGGCCCAGGCTGCCAGCTATGAAGCTGGTGCTCTTGACCATGAGAGCCGGAACAGGTGAGGGTGGGCACAGGGAGGGTTGTTGTGAGGCTCCTTGACCCTGAAGGTGAGACAGGATGCAAGTCTGAATGAGGCATGTGATGGTGGGAATAGAGAGCAGGGAGCGAGCAAAGCAGCTCCACAGTGCAGACTACAGGATTTGACATGAGGGGGAGGGGGAGGAAGGAGTCACATCTGAACACTTCTCTTCCTGGGCCATTCTCTTCTGTAAGGTTCTCTCCTGACACCCTCTCCCCTCAGGCTCTCCACCAATGGTCTTCTCATGGCACGGATTTTTTAACAAAGCTGCCTGGACTAGTGGCAAGGACAGTGGTCCCCGAATGGAGAGATTCATGTTCCAGCTCTGGACCTGTCATTACCTAGGCACATGACCCTCCACAGCTGCCTGACAGTAAAAGCACAATGGCCACAGCTGGGGACACTGTGGGAAAACTGGAACACATAACACCAATGGCAGTGTATTTTGATAGAACTTTCCAAGAAATCAAATTGGAAAATTCTGGAGAGTTATCCTAAGAAAATAAATAGATAAAATCTATTTAATAGTAGATACTGACAGAGTAATAGAAAAATAAATAAGATCTCACTAAAGTGTCCACTGCAATGTTATTTATGTAAGAAATTCCTTGGTAACAACTTAAATATCTGATATTAGGGAAATGGTTGATTTTTTATTTATCTGCCTGAAGAAAAGTCAGATGGCCATTAAAAATAGAGTTTGTAGGGGTGCCTGGGGGGCGCAGTCTGTTGAGCATCTGACTCTTGGTTTTGGCTCCGGTGGTGATCTCAGGGTCTTGGGCCCCCAGTGTGGGCCCAGTGCTCAGCGGGGAGTCAGCTTGGGACTCTCTCTCCCTCTCCTTCTGCCCTTCCCCTCCCCACAAATAAATAAATAAATCTTAAAAAAAATAGGAATTATAAAAACTATGTGACAACATAAAAAAAAGTCTTGTTTTTCACTTTAAGTGAAAGAAATTGACACTAAATTGTATGTACACTATGAGTAAAACTATTTAAAAGTTGGATATATATATAGACCAATATGTAAAGACAACAAGGATGTGTAGGTATAGGGTGATTTTTTCCTCTTTTCTTTTTTTTCTTTTCTTTTCTTTTTTTTCTTTTCTTTCTTTTCTTTCTAAGATTTTATTTATTTGACAGAGAGAGAGAGAGCACAAGCAGGGGGAGGGACAGAGGGAGAGGCAGAAGCAGACTCCCCACTGAGCCGGGAGCCTGATGCAGGGCTTGATCCCAGGACCCGGACAACATGATCTGAACGAACTTAACCAACTGAGCCACCCAGGTGCCCCAGACTTTTTCCTATTTTCCTTTCTTCCTGTCCAGTTTCTTTAATTTTTTTTTTTCTTTAATATTTTTTAATGAATTCAATAATCTAAAATCATGTTAATGTCTCAGTGCTTTCAAAAAAGGGCTGCTTAAAATATGTAGCAGATGATTGGTTTTCCTGACAATAAATAGCAAGGTGAATAGATGTTTTCAGATAATTGAAAAGTGCTGCATACTTTTAAAATATTCTTTCCAGTAGCGGTGTTTTGTTGTTGTTGTTGTTGCTGTGTTTTAAGTAGGCTCCACGTCCAGCATGGAGCCCAATGTGGGGCCCAAACTCCTGACGCTGGGATCAAGACCTGGGCTGAGATCAAGAGTCAGACGCTTAACTGACTGAGCCACCCAGTGCCCCTCTGATAACGTTTTTGGTCAAAGGGAAGAATGGCCAGGCTGTGGCCTGAGTTTATGCCTTCAGTGTCCCTCCTCTTAGGGTGGAGGCATACTGGATGCCAAAGAGTAGACGCCTATTGTTTTTGTCTGCCCGCTATTCACTTTTCTTTCTTGGTAGTAGTGTTTCGATTTTCCTTTGAGGAACTGTCCTTATGCCATGGCGGCTCTAGGGCTGGGAACATAACCTCGGTTTGGCCAAAGTGAGCACCGCTTGATCATTTTAAGGAGGGCATGTGACCCACGCGTGTATGTCAGGTCTGGGAATTTTGGTGATATGATTGTATGAGTAGCACTGTCTGCAAGCATGCTAAGCTGGAATAATATAAGCTTGGAGCTGCTCGGGGCCATCTGTGCTGCCACATGGTGACACCGGAGCTTGATAATGAAGTCAGTGCTGAGGATAGTAGAGTCGGGGGTGGAAGGGGGAGCGAGGGAGAGAGAGAGAGGGAGAATGAATGGGAATGATAACATTGTTTGAGGCCCTTGATCTAGCTGTTCCCCCGTGCGGTCATACTTCCCTGGTTAGATGATCCGAGAGTTGCTCTCCCTGTCTCTGTCTCTCTCTCTCTCTCTTTCTCCCTTCTTTCCCACTTCTTCTTTCCCTCTCTCTTTTCTTTAATCCAATTTAAATTGGGTTCCTTGCACAGACAACTCAAGCAATCCTGCCTATAAAGGATGTCAACACTTTGCTGCACGCCCAGTCGGGAGGCAGTCAGAAGGTGACGGAGGTAAAGTGGGCAGTGAGAAGGAAGTGACTTGTTTGCTACAAAATGCTTTTTAACGTGTGTGTACCGGGGCAGCAGCAAGGACATTTTGCACAGCGGAAAAAGCTTTGCTGGCAGGATGGTTGCTGTCAAAGAGAAAGGATGAGTGTGGGAACTTGAGTGATGTGTATTGGTGGGGGAGGGTAAAAAAAATCATTATGTCTGAAATGCAGATTTTAAAAATGCAAGCAACTTAGAGCCAGCCTTGGAACTTCGATCACAAATATCATCAGTGGGTTTGCGTGGTGTTTTTATTACCGCTCCCTCTTGATGGTTCCTCCTACGTAATTATTACTCTGTATGCGTTGGAAAATTTCTTTGTACATTTAGTATCAGGCTATTTCTCATTTTTATTTTCCTGTTTTTTTTACCTTCTTATTCCAAAGTCACTGTCTGACTGTTTTACTGTAAAAATTTGTGTGCAGCTTAAATCACTCGCTAAACATCAAAGAGTCCTGTGCATTGGTAATAAAGATGTTTTGCAGTCTGGGGGTAACAGCAATCATGGCTGGAATTTTCAAATCTGTAATAGTAAACTCTCCACATAAATCGAATAAGAATGTGATTCCTATACATCTGTTTTGTCAGGGGTGGGATGACTTGTGTGGCTCAGATAGGAGCCCCTGAATCCTCCAAGGACGAAATGAGAGCATGTAGAAAGTCTAGGTAGCTGCTAAAAGGGTTCCTAATTTATGGACTGAATGTTTGTGTGTCTCTCCCCCCTCCCCCGGAATTCTTGTGTGGAAATCCTAACCACTATTGCCATCATATTAGGAAGTGGGGTCTTTGAGAGATGATTAGGTCGTGAGGGTGGAGTGCTGATGGGATTAGTGTGCTGATAAAAGAGACCCCACACAGCAACCTCATGATGACACAGGGCAGGAAGATGGCCTCCCAACAGACACTGAATCTGCTGGTGCTTTGGTCTTGGACTTCCCATCCTCCAGAACTGTGAGAAATAACTATGTGTTGCTTAAACCACTGTCTTTGGGACTGTTGTTACAGCATCGTGAAGGGACTGAGACATTTAACGTATTGGTCATTGGCCTGCTTGTTCTCCATCCTCATTCCCACCTTCCTGTGCTCTGCTCTGTACTTGGGGCAGGCTCTAAGACCCAGCAGACTATCCCTAAACTTTCTTACCAGCTGACTCTGATTAGGTTTTCCCAATGGGAAGCCCTGGTTGAATGGGAAGGTAGGGGGAGAGGAGAAAAGATCTTCTTCCTGCTTCTAGCTTCTGTTGGCTTTCCTCTAGCCATAGTGGGCTGCTACTGGATCAGGATCTTGTGGGTCTCCCAGAACCTCCGGTGTGAAGCCTCTTTGTTGGTCCCAGCACCAACACCTGATACTCTTTGGTGGTCCCAGAAAAAAAGGGGCCCCATGGTACCTCTCCCAGGTTCTAGCCCCTCCCTCAGAGTTCTGGGCTACAGTAACACTACCTTCTCCATTTTCTTTTCTTTTCTTTTCTTTTCTTTTCTTTTCTTTTCTTTTCTTTTCTTTTCTTTTCTTTTTCTTTCTTTCTTTCTTTCTTTCTTTCTTTCTTTCTTTCTTTCTTTCTTTCTCTTTCAAGATTTTATTTATTTATTTGAGAGAGAGACAGAGCATGAGCAGGGGGAGGAGAAGAGGGGGACAAGCAAACTCCCTGCTGAGCAGGGAGCCTGACTCGGGGCTCGATCCCAGGATCATGACCTGAGCCAAAGGCAGATGCTTAACTGACTGAGCCATCCAGGTGCCCCTCCATTTTGTTTACCCAGCCTTACCCTGGTGTTTACGGGATGAATTGTACCCTGCCCCCCCCAATTCATATGTTGAAGTCCTAACCCCCAGTACCTCAGAATGTGACTTTATTTGGAGATAGTGTTCTTAAAGAGGGAGGTAAGTTAAAATGAGGTCATTAGGGTGGACCTCAGTTCAATATGACCCATGTTCTTATAAGAAGAGGAGGTTGGGACACAGGCACGCATAGAGGGAAGACCACATGAAGACAATGGGACCAGATGACCATCTATAAGCCAGAGAGAGAGGCTTCAGAAGAAACCACCGCTGCCGACACCTTGATCTAGGACTTCTGACTTCCAGAACCGTAAGAAAAGAAATCGTTGCTGTTGAGGCCACCAGGTCTGTGGTATTTTGTTAGGGCAGACCTAACGTACAACTACAGGTGGCATCTATTAACTTCTGAGTTAACCCACAGTTTGTACTTGACTTTCTCAGTCCTCTCTATGTGGCCAATTTCTTAAATTTCCCCTTTGAAATACCTGGAATAATTTTGTTGTCCTAATATACCCAAAACATACCCTAAGTGCATATATCTCAAACCTAAAAGCCTTTTGGGAAAACAGACATTGACAAAAGGTTGGGGTGGGGGTTTTTGGTTTTTTTGTTTTTTGTTTTGGTAATTAAGAAATAGTCTTTAAATAGTTTTGTACCTAATTTTGAGAGCTATTTAAGAAAAACAAAATGTTCACTCTTGAAAACCAAACACATATATTTAATGCCTCTTTCTTTTGTTGTTTTGTTTTGTTTTTGCAGCTAACCTTAGTGGGCCTTAAATTTCTTTTTCTCAACTTACATTTAGAACTCTGTCGACTTCCTCAGAGTGTACATAATTAAATGGCCTTTCCCCTGCCTACGTAAGCAGTTTTGGCTCAGTCCTATCCTTATTTGGCAGTGCCTAATAAAAGCTGGCTGAAGGGAGTATGGTGTGCTCAGCCTTGATAATGAGATAAATTTTGCCAGAGTCTTGCCCAATCTCTGACTTGGATAACTCCTACCAGTTCCTTTAGGACCTAACCTCCAAAACTTTTCTTGATATCTCTTCCCCCAAACAATGTGTTATAGGCTGGGATCCTCAGGATACTGATTCTGAGATGAAGGGGTTTTATGGACACATATTCTTGGGAACAACACCTGTAAAGGAGCGAGGAGAATGGACTGGGGAGAGGGAGAAGGTGAACAACATTGCAGTTGGACTAACCTTCTCAACTAACCCTTGGGGCTGGAAACTGAGATATTGCTTCAGAGAGATCCTGCGCAGGCCATGGAATGTGGAATGTGGCCAGGGAGGATGCCTGATCTTAGTGAGGCGGCTTCCTCAGTAGAGGGCAGAGGACACAGCTGTGAGCTGCCATCAGGCAAGGCTTCTAGCAGCTGCAGGCTGAGTGCCTCAGTGCTGAAGGGCTCACCATGGCATCCACTGTGATTGGTCTAGAGAAGGTTCTCAGAGACTCAGGGTGCCATCATTATGTATTGTGATAGTGTGTCCACGTGTCTGTCTGAGGCTGTGGGCTCCTTGGGACCAGGAATACCTTATTGCATCATTTGTTGTCTCTCTAGCATCTAGTAAAAACATAGTATACAAGAGGCACTAATCAATGTTGAATTTAGTGGAGGAAAGATATTTACTTGTTTTACCTAGTCATGGCAGTAGGCAGGGAATTTAATGTGGCATGCTACCCTCTGAGAATGGAATTTAGAAAAACTTATTTTCAGTCCCATTTTGGAGAGGCCGTCTGACTCAAGCTGTAGAATAAAAACCCTGGAGGACACCTTTTGGGCAGAGCAGAAAGCCTGAAGTTGTGCCGGATGAACCGATGATAAACAGGAAGAGAGAAACACACGGAGAATGAGGAGCACAGGGCAGTGGCGGCCAGCGCTCTCTGGGCATTGTTTTGCGTCAGCCCTTCTGTATTCACAGGTGCGCCTCGGCCCGGCAGTCAGTGCGGGCTTTTGTTCCAGCAGCCCCCAAAGTCCACAGGCCTCTGATTCCGCAGCAGAGTCAAGGAAGAGAAAGAGTTGAAAGGCGGCAGCATCAACAGGAAATAAAACATTTTTATTGAATATCCATGTAATATGTTAAGTCATTTTTAACAACAATCAGAAAACTACTGTGGGGTCACTACACAAAGTGAAACAAAATTTAAACCACCTCATCAAAAACGAAGGTAAATACAGCTAAAGTAGTTGGCTCGCGGGCCACGAGCCATATGGCAGAAGAGAACACCCCAACGTTTCTACAAGATACAGAGAAAACCCACACATAGAAACACTCAAGCAGGCAGTAAATATACACAAAGGCAACTAGGATCTTTCTAGAGCATCAGCTTCTAATACTTTACACAGCTTTGTCAGAAAGGTACATGTGGCGTATCTGAGGATGAATCTTGGTCTTAAAGCAGGTTCGGTCACTGACTGGTGAAACATGGCATAGTCCCAACTAATTCTATGGTGACAGTCCCATGTCTGGCAGTGTTACAAGAGAATGCATTAGTAGTACTTTAATGCGAGAAATCATGTGTATTCGGCAGCTCGAACCTGCTTGCCTTAAAGTGTTACTCCAGTGTGAACAACTTAAAGCTGAATACAGTGAAATTAAATGTCAGTTTCTGATGTCGAAGGATTTTTTAAAAGTCAATCGACTCCCTCTCTTTGGTAGGGTTTGGTCTTTTAAACTGGAAAGATTCTCATTTGACTCTTCTGTTCAAACTGATATTTAATCTCACATCATGACTTGTGCATCTTCTATTATCTATGTTTTTAAAAAAGTATGGACCCTCCTCAGAAGAGAGAGAGGTTACACTCCCTTGTCCTTTGTGTCTATCCCAGTCCTGACGCGTTTGCCGTGACTGGGCTGAAAGGCCAAGGGCTTGTCTCTTCTTTGATGAGAAAAGAAGAATGACAGGAATTCTAGTTTTATCAGGAAACAGCCAACCCCATGTGCGAAGCCTCCCATCAGCCCTTTTTGAATTCTCTGTGGTTTTTAAAAAAACGTGGCATGATATCCTGAAGTCTGAACATGAGACTAATGCTTGGTTTTCCTCCATCTTGTTTTGGTACTCGTGAAGATAAGCTTTCACCTCAGGGCACCACCGCTGTCTGTGGCCTAGGAGTTGAAATGGGTCACAGAAGCGCGTGGATGCAACGTGAGCTAATAGGCCGCCCTTCCACAAAGTGGTCGTCTACCAGAGTGGGGAAAAATATGGAATATTGCACAGTGCTTGACAAAATGCTGTGTGTTCCACCCCAGTCTATGTATCTTTCTCGTCCTATGCATAGCTTTTCAGTTCTGAATTGGTCCTTTGTAATGAGAACTGTTTGTGCTACACACACCTTGGGCAGTGCAGTAGAAGGGAGTGGCAGTATTGTTACAACATCACTACGGAATAAATTGAGTGCTATCCACTGAGGAAACTACGTGTCTAAGCACACACGGCAGTCACAGTGTTACACAGAGCAGTCCTTGAAGACTCTTATGGAATGACTAGTAGCTTCATAATAGTGCCATTTACTACATAATGACATTGAGAACATTTAAAAACTCCTCCTAAATCAAGCATCTAGTATACATAAGAGGTTGCTTCAGTTTGCTAGAACTTGTTCTTGGTATTGTTTCACCTTTTTTTTTTAAAGGACAAATTAAAACTTATTTAAGTAAAAAGAGCATATAAAAAGATCACTAGCTGTCTGTTTTGGCTTAATCGAAGTGCATTCAGAACTATGGCTAATTGTTTATTTTTTCATCTTTTGATGGGATTACAATACTGTCTGTTTACCACAAAGTAATTTTGTGTAATAAGCACAGATTGCTGTGTTAAAAATATTCTGCATTCCTTCTAATATGGTTTTATATAATAAAATATTTTGTTACAAAGTCTAATGTGCAAACCTTTTGGAATTATTATAGGTATGAAATCTGGAACAGAATTCACAGGATGCACATTTGTATAAAGGTGATAACGGAGAGCTACTTTTTTTTTTCTTTTTAAATAGTCAGGCAATATTTCAGAAATGCTGACTTCTTTCCTCAGCTTCTTCCCACCCACCCCATCCCCAAGCAAATGCACACACGCACACACACACATACACACACACACACGCACACACGGAACACCATCATGTTGTTACTCCATATGCAGTTATATGAAATCATTGACTCCTGTTCAGTTGCTTCCTCAAACATAAGACTGAAGCCCTGGTTTTAGCTTTTAGATATGTACAGACAGACGCTCTTCTGGTTTGTGGCTATGCTTCCTGGAGGTCAGTCTGGATGCTGCTCAGATCATGCTAATTTGCCTGTGAAGAAATTCTACAAAATTGGATTCACCCACCAAATATGTGGTGTCAGTGTATCTTGGTCTCAAATGATCGATAGAAAGCTCAGGTTTAAGTTGTCCTTTAAGATGTCAGTTTGACCGTACTAGTGCCTTACAAGTTGATATTTTTGCTGGAATGCAGACAATACTATAATTACCATATAATATATTATCGGCTCTCCTATATCTCAGTCAATTTACATAATTTAAAATAGAACATCTTATTAAAAACATCTAGATATACACAGATTAGGAAACGCTTACAACATACAAATACACAAACTAGAAATAAATCTTTAGCATACTGGTATATACAACAGTGTGATACAATAAATAATTTCAGTCATGCTCTATCTACACATCATATTGCTTAAAAGAAGAGGAGATTTGGAGGGCAGTGGCATGATGAAGGGCTTAGGGGCTCTCTACGTTTAAATTTGTGCAAATTAAAACAGGATTTGAAGTACCACTGAATTGTGTCAGAAATGCATGGCTGGATAGATGAAAGGACCCATATTACTGAGGTATTTACAGATACTGGCTAAAGAGCACTGTGTGGGCAAACGCAGGAAGGCTTCTTTCCTTTACTTCTTGACCGCCAGCATGGCGTCGACTTCCTCCTCTACCTGTAGGGTGTGCCACTGGGCGATGGGTCGCCTGGGGTTGGCCAGCATGTCTGACCAGTGTCGCAGCTCCGCCCCGGTGCTGTTGTAACCCACAAAGACTTTGCCGATGGCATCGTTCTTGCCAATCTTGTCATAGTCCAAAACAGTTACCACCACTTGCACTTTCTGAAAGAGGACACAAAAGAAACATTAATCAACCTGCCCTCTTACAAAGCTGCCTTGAGAGCTAAGCAACTGGAAATAAGAACCAGTCTCAAAACCCCAGGCCAAGACTGAAAATGACCTGAATGTGAAAATCTGAGTCCAGTCCCTATTTCGTCAGGTATTTGGCACAATTCTAAGTCTTTTACGTGAACTACTCAGTTACTTCCCACAATAGATCCTATCAATGTTGCCATTACCCAAGAAGATGCCGTGAAGTCCCCGGCGTAGGGTCACGGAAGGAGCGAGTGGGCTGGTTTCACAGTCCGTGCTGTGATCCACCATGCCATTCTGTCCTTGCCAACCGTGTCCACCTCTAAGTCCATTTGTTTCATTTGACTCATCAGCAAGATTTCTGGCATTGGTATTCGGTACAATAATCACATGATTATTGTGAGCATTAAATGTGACAATAGAGTGAAAATCTTTAAACAGTAATAACTAAAGATAATTTCCCCATTTTCTCAATAAACATTTGCTGAGTAACTGTTGCATATCCAGTGCTGATCTCAAACGGAAATAACTTTTCAGGCCACACAAGATTTACTTCAGGTGTTCCATTACATTGTGAGAGTTTATTTAATAACTTACTTTTTAGAACTGCCTGCATTGGCGAAAGCAAACCCATGCCATTATGATATGAAAGACACACTTTCTGAAAGCACTAAGTAATGGATTTGCTTAGTCAAAATATGTGAGGGCTCTAATCTAGAAACTGAGTGCAGAGATAAAGGAGGAGTTTAGAATAAAGTAAATGCATAACATTTGGTGGCCAGAGTTAAAAGGAACAAAATGTAATGACGGAAGCCAGGACCAGAGGAAGCTCCTGCTGAGTTCTGGCCCTTTCGCGGACTTTGTACTCTGCGGACTGCATTATCATACCAGTGTGCTAAGAGATGGCACCCACGGACAGCTTCACAGCAGAGAAAATGACCAGTCTTGAAAGTGGAATTTAGAATGTAAAATGCAACACGCTGGCAATAAAGGAAACAGACCGTCTTCCCTTGCGCAGCCTCGGACTGATTCCATTATCAAGGGCATCATCCGTCCACTGGATGGTATTTGGAACAGAGAACAGAATCACTTTGGTTCTCAGAAAAATTCTCAGAACTTTTCACAAGCAAATTCATCAGGATGAAATCATATTGCAGGGAATGGGGGGTAGGAGCTAATTAGGGACATCATGCACAAAGGTAAAATGGGGTTTTTGGAGGTTGGAATGAATGGTTGGAATGGGTTTTGATTATTTCACCTAGGAATGTACTGATTAATAGTACTCAAGACAGAATATCCTTCTGAAGGCCTTGGATTAATTTTTGCAGCTGCATATATAGTTTATTTACACATTTTGGGGGTATAACATTTACATGTACTTTTGGAAATCAGCATATTTTGCTCATAATATATTTCATAGGGATAGACAGATAGAAAGCAGATAATCTTATAACCTCAGATTAAAGGAAACCCAGACCCTTATTTGAGTCTGTAAAATGCTCAATTGTTTCTCTAGGAAAACTAGGAAAGCAGTCTCCTGGGAAAAACTAAAAAAGAAAAGAAAGGAAGAAAAAAGAAAAGAACAAATTGACAAGAAGCCGAGAAAGAGGAAGGATGCAGTCAAAGACAGGCTCATTATTGCCATGCCTAACGTACTCTATGATGGGTTCAGTTTCTCTCTGTCCTGACAGAATACTAGCTCCTCTAAAATACTGCTGCAGAAACCCAGCATGTCTTGTTTTTAATGTGCTTTATTTTTTTAAAAGATTTTATTTATTTGAGAGAGAGAGGGTGTGTGTGGCCCAAGTGGCAGGTGGAGGGACGGTGGGCAGAGGGAGAGGGAGAAGCAAGCTGACTCCTTGCTGAGCAGGGAGCCTGATATGGGAGTAGATTCCAGCAGTCCAGAGATCATGACCTGAGCCCAAGTCAGAGGCTTAAGCAACTGAGCCACCCAGGCGCCCTTCTTCATTTTTAATATATTTACATTTGCTGCAATTTATAGTTGAAAAAGAACATTTACTTTCTTTCTTTCTTTTTTTTTTACAGGTGTAGAATTGTAGCTCAAGAAAGTTTACAATAGGATTTTTCATCACAATACCCTGTCTTATATTGTTTTGCAGTATTAAAAAACAAAACTTCAGGAGGTGTTAGTTTCCATAGGAGTAAGTTCTTAGAACTCAAAATGGAGTTCACTGAACAAATATGGCAAAATAAATTGGAGAAAATTGGATGTCTTCGAGGGTTGCCAGTGGGTCAAAGCAGTGACCTCACTGGTTCAGGCTAGTAACCAGCTGACCGGGGACAGGGGATCACTGCCCTCTGCAATGTCACTTATATAACAACTGTTGAAAGTAAGTATGTGCAATTTGCTACCATGTGAAAATGTACACGAGAAAGGTTATATAAAGACCATGAAGTGGGGGCACCTGGGTGGCTCAGCTGGTTAAGTGACTTGCCTCCAGCTCAGGTCATGACCTGGAGTCCTAGGATCAAGTCCTGCATCAGGCTTCCAGCTCCGCAGGGAGTCTACTTCTCCCTCTGACCCTCTCCCCTCTCATGCTCTCTCTCACTCTCTCTCTCTTTCTCTCAAATAAATAAATAAATAAAATCTTAAAAAAAAAAAAAAAGACCATGAAGTGATGTGAGAAAGAGCTGCCCCATACAACACAGTAGCTCCTGGGCACATGTAGCTATTTAAATGGGAGTAAATTAAAATTAATAAAGTCCCTTGATCACACTGGTGGCCGAGGTGCTCATTACTTTCTTGCGGCTATGACTACTGTGCTGGACCACACAGATGATAAAACATTTCCATCCGCACAGAGTTCTAGTAGACAGCACTGATTCATTTATTGTTTTAATTTTATCGTTAGATCTATTTTCTAACAAAATGTTAATTAGAAAAAGAGACAAAATTAACACTGTGAATACTAATGGTGATGGGAACCATTTACTGAGCGTTCACCATTCCAAGTGCTTTTATATGCATAATTTCTTTGATGTGGATTCTATTATTCCTATTTTATATGTGAGGAGATTCTAAGCCTCGGTTTCCTCATATAAAACTGGGATAATAACCTCTCTCATAAGGTTATTGTAAAGACTCAATGAGATTATGTATGTAAAGTGCTTAAATTGGGCCTAGGCACATGATAAATATACAATAAATGTAGCTATTATATTAGCTTTCTTCATGGAGTAAAGGTGTGATTTGTTCATAAGATACTGTATTCTAAATTAGATTCTAGATTAAAGTAAAAATATGCAACTAAAGAATATTTGCTGATGTTTTATATTCTGGACCTTTAGAAATTTTCATGGTGTAGTTTTGATATCTACCCTTCATGTCTCCTTCATGTTGTGAGCAAACTTTTATAGGACTGAAAAGACAGACCCATATCAATTATTTAAAAAAATGTAAAAGTAGTGTTGCTTTAAGGCACGTGACTTTCTAATATCCAATATCCATTAAAGATTAGCAAGAAATAGCCGATAGTTGTTGGATGTGAACTTTGAGTCCCAAGAGTCTCATTATGGTTAGGAGGTAAGAGAACCTAAAATTATTTAAAAATTGCTAAATAATAATATCATATACTATTATCATGGCTGCATGTAGCATCCTGTTTTGAACATGTTATCCACAGATTCCTTTAATAGAATACTCCCTATCATAACAATTATTATCTAGCAAATGAAGGTTTCATCTTCACAAAAATATCCATCCATTCTAACTTAGAAACAGGAGGCTAAATTTAAACAATTAAAAAAATATGACTTAGTCTGGTTTTTCTATTGTTAATCACCTCTTAATAATGAAAGATTAAAGATGCTGCATATTTAGCATCAACCAAAATATTTCTTTTCTCTCTCTCTCTCTCTCTTTTTTTTTTTTTTTTTTTTTTGCTATAAGGCTGTGATAAGGAGAACTCCATACCTGGGAATGAATAGTGAAAGTTCATTTTCTCTTTGCCTTTTAACCTTTATGGTACTTTTTGAGTTAGCAGAGTCCTTCTGTTGATTTTCTTTTTCCTACTTTGTTTCTGCTCAACAGAATGCCAGCTGTTTTTGGCTGACGAGTCAGCACATCCTGTGCTGTATGTTATCATTTCCTTCTTGATGTCGCTTGATTAGCAAGTGTGCATGGGAATAAGAATGGCAACTCTCATGAAGGCATGTGGCTGATAATTTACAAGGTCTGTGTCTTTCATTTATGTGGTCTGAAGAAATCAAATTGAATGGGAAGACAAAATTATGTTAATATTACCTGGATTTGCTCAAAGGGTACTTCAAAGCTGAATGACTCATTGTAGTAGGGGTTAAGTGTGTTCTTTTTAATTGTTGTCTTTTTCTTCTTCAGCCTCTTGCCATTCTGCATCAGATGGATCTTCACATAAGGATCTGAAAAACAGAAACAAAAACTTCAGGAGATCAAAGATACGTATTTTAGATTATAGCTTTGCTTATTAAAAAACTTGAGTATTACCAACAGGGAAATCATTTTATAGCATATATTCAATATTTTTTATAAAAATGTGAGCATTCTTTATTGAAAGAGTTTAAGTAACCTATGGGCCAGGGTTTTTGCCATGATAGCTCAATATTTATAGCTGGATTTAGGGGATGAGAGCTATAGTGTGCTAACAAACCAGCAATTTGGGGAGAAAAAAGCCTTGACATGTAACATTTGCGAATGCCCATGGTAGAAATACTCTCAGCATGGCTGATTTCAAGCTACTAAATAGTTTAACAACTAGCTTACCAAATCCCTGAAATATTAACAGTTGGCTCTTATGAGCTGGCAAAGTACTGGCTGCAGCCTATGACTGCATGGGAATAAAACTCTTGACAGAGAAAGGACAAAGGAGCTGTTTCATGCGTTCATTTATTCATTTACTCAATCAATATTAGTTAGACCCTAGGGATACAGCAGCGACTAAAACTGATCATTGCTGTTTTCATGATGGAACTTCAGACTCGTGGGGGGGAAGGAGACAGTAGGCTTGCCAAGAAACGAAACACATATGAAATTACAAGTTGACAAGAGTGCTCTAGAAGAAAAGAGCAAGAACAGAGATATGATTGAGAATAGCAGGGATAGTATGGTGAGCCCAAGGTAGCAATGGAATTCTGAAATTGCTCAGGTAAGGCCTCTCTGCGGAGGTAACATTAAAACTGAGACTTGAAGGTTAAAGGGAGAGACGAGGCCGTGTGTGTGTGCGCATGCAGTGATGGAGTGGGGTGTGGGTGGAGAGGGCGAGAGAGAGATCTATTGATCCAGGACCTGTGCCTGATCATCCCTAGGTAGAGAGTAAGTCAGTACACATAGAGGTAATGAGAAAAGGAGCAAGATTCCCTTAGCAGTTTCCCCAAAGTCTCATTAAGTAAAGGTAAAGTAGTAAGCAAATCAATGGAGGGGTGAGACAATTCCCATTTATAGTTCTCATTACTAATGGATGAACGACATACCTTCAGGTTACTAAGAACCAACACCCAGGTTTGACAGTAAAATCTCTCTACTGTTTTCTTAAATATTTGTCCAATTCACATGTAATGCATATTCATTATAGAAAAAAATCATAAAACAATGATAAAAAGAAAAAAATTAAAAATCATCCATGATTTTATTCCCCTAAAATAAACAGTGCTAAGCCTTCTAAAATTTCTTTCCTCCCTTTCAGTGTGTGTAAAGCTTGGAGAAACTTTACAGATAATCTAGTTTAAAATCCACATATTTTTAGATAACAACATTTTCTGGTCTGTAGTTTTTTCAGCACAATAAAACTCCAGTTTGTTATTGGACAACGTTGTTTATACACGCATCAAGCAGGCCAAAGCCGGCAGCACTTCATAGACAAACAAAAAAGAGGAAAAAGAAAAAAAAAAAAAGAAACCTTTTATCTTTGGCTTTTTTAACCATCTCATACAAACCAGCTGTTTATAGTATAGCTAAGTGCATACACAAAAAATGTTACTGGAATCCCCGGAGTAAGATTGTTTTGTTTTCTTCTGTGTGGTTTTTTAATTTTTCTTTTCTCTTTTGAGATTGTAATGACCGTGGTCACATGACAAGTAGAGTCGGAAGTAGGACAGAGAATGCTCCGAAAGCTGGCTTGTTTATCCAAAATTAAAAATGGCTGACCCCAACAATATGTACAAAATATACAATGTAAATAAAGATTATAAACACATTTTCCTTTACAAAGTATTTTTTTAATTTTTTAAATTATATTATGTTAGTTATCATACAGTACATCCCTGGTTTCTGACGTAAAGTTCGATGATTCATTAGTTGCGTATACCACCCAGTGCACCATGCAATAAGTGCCCTCCTTACTACCCATCACCGGTCTATCCCATTCCACCACCCCCTTCCCCTCTGAAGCCCTCAGGTTGTTTCTCAGAGTCCATAGTCTCTCATGCTTCATTCCCCCTTCTGATTATCCCCCCTTTCTTTATCCCTTACTTCCCCTACTGAGCTTCCTAGTTCTTATGTTCCATAGATGAGAGAAATCATATGATAATTGTCTTTCTCTGCTTGACTTATTTCACTTAGCATTATCTCCTCCAGTGCCGTCCATGTTGCAGCAAATGTTGAGAACTCGTTCCTTCTGATAGCTGAGTAATATTCCATTGTATATATGGACCACAACTTCTTAATCCAGTCATCTGTTGAAGGGCATCTCGGTTCCTTCCATGATTTAGCTATTGTGGACAATGCTGCTATGAACATTGGGGTGCATATGGCCCTTCTCTTCACTACGTCTGTATCTTTGGGGTAGTGCAATGGCTGGATCATAGGGTAGCTCAATTTTTAACTTTTTAAGGGACCTCCACACTGTTTTCCAGAGTGGCTGTACCAACTTGCATTCCCATCAACAATGTAGGAGGGATCCCCTTTCTCCACATCCTTTCCAGCAATTGTTGTTTCTCGCCTTGTCAATTTTTGCCATTCTAACTGGCGTAAGGTGGTATCTTAGTGTGGTTTTGATTTGAATTTCCCTGATGGCTAATGATTTTGAACATTTTTTCTTGTGTCTGTTAGCCATTTGTATGTCGGCATTGGAAAAGTGTCTGTTCATATCTTCTGCCCATTTTATGGTTTGTTTATTTGTTTCTCACATATTGAGTTTGAGAAGTTCTTTGTAGATCTTGGATACCAGTCTTTTATCTGTAGCATCGTTTGCAAATATATTCTCCCATTCCGTGGGCTGCCTCTTAGTTTTTTTGACTGTTTCCTTGGCTGTGCAGAAGCTTTTTATCTTGATGAAGTCCCACAAGTTCATTTTATCTTTTCTTTCTCTTGCCTTTGGAGATGTGTCATGAAAAAGGTTGCTTTGGCCGATGTCGCAGAGGTTGCTGTCTATGTTCTCCTCTAGGATTTTGATGGATTCCTGTCTCACATCGAGGTCTTTCATCCATTTGGAGTTTATCTTTGTGTATAGTGTGAGAGAGTGGTCAAGTTTCATTCTTTTGCATGTAGCTGTCCAATTTTCCCAGCACCATTTATTGAAGAGACTGTCTTTTTTCCACCAAATGTTTTTTCCTGCTTTATCAAAGATTAGTTGCCCAAAGAGCCGAGGGTCCATTTCTGGGTTCTCTATTCTGTTCCATTGGTCTGTGTGTCTGTTTTTGTGCCAGTACCATGCTGTCTTTGTGATCACAGCTTTGTAGTACAGCTCGAAATCCAGCATTGTGATGCCCCCAGCTTTGTTTTTTCCTTTTCAACAGTTCCTTGGAGATTCGGGGCCTTTTCTGGTTCCACACAAATTTAAGGACTATTTGTTCCAGTTCTTTGAAAAATGTCATCAGTATTTTGATCGGGATAACACTGAAAGTGTAGATTGCTCTGGGTAGCATGGACATTTTAACTATGTTAATTCTTCCGATCCATGAGCATGGAATATTTTTCCATCTTTTTGTGTCTTCCTCAATGTCTTTCAAGAGTGATTTATAGTTTCTAGAATATAGGTCCTTTACGTCTCTGGTTAAGTTAATTCCAAGGTAACGTATGGTTTTTGGTGCTATTTTAAATGGGATGGATTCCCTAATTTCTCTTTCTTCAGTCTCATTATTCGTGTATAGAAATGCAACTGATTTCTGAGCATTGATTTTGTATCCCCCCACATTACTGAATTACTCTATAACTTCTAATAGTTTGGGAGTGGATTCTTTTGGGTTTTCCATATAGAGTATCATGTCATCTGTGAAGAGAGACATTTTGACTTCTTCTTTGCTGATTTGGATACCTTTTATCCCTTTTTGTTGTCTGATTGCTGTTGCAAGGACTTCTAGTACTATGTTGAATAATAGTGGCGAGAGTGGGCATCCTTGTCGTGTTCCTGATCTTAAGGGAAAGGCTTCCAGCTTTTCCCCATTGAGAATGATATTTGCTGTAGGCTTTTCATAGATGGTCCTTATGAGATTGAGGAATGTACCCTCTATCCCTACACTCTGAAGCATTTTAATCAGGAAAGGATGCTGTATTTTGTCAAATGCTTTTTCTGCATCTATTGAGAGAATCATATGACTTTTGAATTTTTCTTTCTGGATAAAATCTAAGACACTGATTGATTTGCGAATGTTGAACCACGCTTGCATCCCAGGGATGAATCCCACTTGGTCATGATGGATAATCCTTTTAATGTACTGCTGGATTCTATTAGCCAGGATCTTGTTGAGGATTTTGGCGTCCATATTCATTAGGGAAATTGGTCTGTAATACTCCTTTTTGATGGGGTCTTTGCCTGGTTTGGGGATCAAGGTAATATTGGCCTCATAAAATGAGTTTTGTAGCTTTCTTTCTGTTTCTATTTTTTGAAATAGCTTTAGGAGAATAGGTATTATTTCTTCTTTGAATGTTTGGTAGAATTCCCCAGGAAAACCACCCGGGCCTGGAGTTTTGTTTTTTGGAAGGTTGTTTATCACTGACTCAATCTCTTCATAATTAATTGACCTGTTAAAAAAATCAATTTCTTCCTGTTTCAGTCTTGGTAGTTTGTAGGTTTCCAGGAAGGCCTCCATCTCTTCCAGATTGCTTAATTTATTGGCATAAAGCTGTTGATAAAAGTTTCTCATAATCCTTCCAATTTCATTGGTGTTGGTTGTGACCTCTCCTTTTTCATTCATAATTTTATTAATTTGGGTCCTTTCTCTATTCTTTTGGATAAGTCTCGCCAGTGGTCTGTCAATTTTATTAATTCTCTCAAAGAACCAGCTTCTAGTTCTGTTGATCTGCTCTACTGTACTCCTGGTTTCTAATTCATTGATTTCTGCTCTAATCTTGGTCAACTGCTTCCTCGTGCGTGGATTAGGCCTGTCCCTCTGTTACTGTTCCAGCTTCTTGAGGTGAGAATATAAAAACTACATTTTAGATTTTTCTATTCTTTTGAGTGAGGCCTGGATGGCTATGTATTTCCCCCTTAGGACTGCCTTTGCAGTATCCCATAGGTTTTGGACTGTTGTGTTTTCATTCTTGTTGGTCTCCATAAATTGCTTAAATTGATTTTTGATTTCCTGGTTTATCGAATCATTCCTGAGCAGGATGGTTCTTAGTCTCCAAGTGTTTGAGTTTCTTCTAAATTTTTCCTTGTGGTTGAGCTCCAAATTCAAAGCGTTGTGGTCTGAGAATATGCAGGGAATAATTTCAGTCTTTTGGTATCGGTTGAGACCTGTTTTGTGTCCCAGAACATGGTCTATTCTTGAGAATGTTCCATGGGCATTAGAATAGAATGAGTATTCTCTGGTTCTGGGGTGTAGTGTACTATATATATCTATGAGGTCCAACTCGTCGAGTATGGCATTCAAAGCTCTTGTTTCTATGTTGGTTTTCTGCTCCAGTGCTCTGTCTATTGCTGATAGTGGAGTGTTGAGGTCCCCTACTATTAATGTATTTTTATCTATATGTCTCTTTATTCTGGTTAAGAGTTGGCTTGTGTATCTTGCTGCTCCCCTGGTGGGGGCATATATATTTATAATTGTCATATCCACTTGTTGGACACATCCTTTAAGAATAATATAGTGCCCTTCTTTATCTCTAACTATAGTCTTTAGTTTAAAATCCAATCTGTCTGATATGAGAATTGCTACCCCAGCTTTCTTTTGAGGTCCACTGGCGTGAAAGATGGTATTCCATCCCTTTACTTTCAGTCTGACTGTATCTTTAGGTTCAAATTGAGTCTCTTGTAGACAGCAAATGGATGGGTCATGTCTTTTTATCCAATCTGCAACCCTTTGGAATTTATGGGAGCATTTAGGCCATTTACATTGAGACTGAATATTGAGAGATATGATTTTAATGATGCCATGTTGTCAGTAAAGTCTTTGTTTCTATAGATTGTGACTTTCTGTTCTGTATCACTCTTGGGGCCTTTTTACTTTTATAGAACCCCCCTTATTATCTCCTGTAGGGCTGGTTTCGTGGTTACGAAATTGGTCAATGACTGGTGATTCTGGAAGGTCTTTATTTCTCCATCCATTCTGAATGACAGCCTTGCTGGATAAAAGATCCTTGGCTGTATATTTTTCTCTGAAAGAGCTTTAAAAATGCCCCCCCCCAACCCTTTCTCTCATTCCAGGTCTGTGTAGACAGGTCTGATGTAATTCTGATACCTTTGCCTTGGTACATGAGAAATTTCTTTGCCCTGGCCACTTTCAATACTGTATCCTTGGATCTTATATTTGCGAATTGCACTATGACGTGACGTGGCGTAGGTTTGTCATGGTTGAGCTTGGGAGCGGTCCTCTCTGCCTCTTGGACACGAATGTTTGTTTCCCTTGCTAGATTAGGGAAGTTTTCAGCTACAATTTGTTCAAATATCTCTTCTAGACCTCTGTTTTTCTCCACCTCCTTGGGGATGCCGATGATTCTGACATTGGAACGTTTCATTGAGTCAGTAATCTCCCGTAAGCTACATTCTTGCACGTGGATTTTTTTAAGTCCAGATTCTATTTTAGCTTTCTATTCTACTAACCCATCCTCCAATTCGCTGATACGTTCTTCCACCTCATTCACCCTGGCCGTCAGAGCCTCTAGTTTTGACTGCATTTGGCTCATAGAATTTTTAATTTCTGCCAGATTCACTCTCATTTCTGCCCTTAGAGATTCTATATTCTCATTAACATTTTCATTAATACTTTTTTCAAGTCTACACATCATCTTGACCATTGTTACTCTGAATTCCATTTCTGATAATTTGGTTATATCCATATCCATTAGTTCTGTGGCAGAGGCCACAGACTCATTGTCTTTTCTTTGCTGGGGGGTATTTCTCCTTCTCGTCATTCTGATGAGGAGAGGTTGCGGTGTTGTCCAGAGCCCAAATTATTGACCGGGACCCAGGCTGTGCGCCCTTGTTTTATAGGGATCTTAGGGATGTGGACTTCTTGATTTCTCAGCCTGCCTTCGCGGGGGGGGGGGGGGGTTGCCGCGCGGATACTCAGGCAACCCTGTTTGGGTAGAGTCTCCGTGTCCCCTGCAAGGCGGATGGGGATGGGCACACTGTGAGCTGGTATTTCCAGGCTTTTGTTCTCTGGCGGCGTTCCCTGGCGGTTTGCTGTGCCTCTTCTGAGAGTCAGAGCAGCAGCGGCCGAATCTCAGCCTCTGTCTCAGAACAGAGAGATCGTGGACTGTTCTCCACTGGGGTCTTCTGGCCACTTTAACTCTGTTACTGTTGGTGCTGCTCAACCCTGCAGCGTCCCGGGATGTGCGCCCCACACCCGGCGTCCCAGCCCTCACTTCCAGGGCCGGCGCGTCTCTGTCCTTTGTGTTTCTAACACCGCCAGCCGCCCCCACGTGCTCCCGGCACCTGAACGCGGCGGCTCCCTCCCCCTTCCGTTTATCTTCCGATATCTGAGCGCGGTTTCACGGCTCCCCGCTTCGTACCTCAATACTCAGCGCTGGAGATGTTCATCTGTAGAGATCCAGATGTATCTTCCTGCGTCTCAAGCTGATCCCATGGATGTTCAGGCTGGTCTGGTATTTATCCAGCTCGACTCAGCGGACTGGCTGAAAAAGAGGTCCCCTACTCCTCTGCCATCTTAACTCCCTCGTATGACCATAATTATAAGATCTATGTTTTACATGTTTTTAAAATTTATTTTTATTTTTTAAAGATTTTATTTTTTTATTTGTGAGAGAGAGAAAGCACAAGCAGGGAGAGCAGCAGGCAGAGGGAGACGGAGGCTTCCAGCTGAGCAAGGAGTCTGATGTGGGACTTCTATAAAGTATTTTTAAGAGAAAAGCAGGGCCTTGGAAACGTTGGTTCTCTTTTCCTTCCCTGTTGCACATTCACGTTGTGGTTGTGTGGTAGGAAGCACATGTCACTGTGGGGTGCTGCCAGCAGGTGGGACTCTGCTTGGTGACCCCGTGCAGATTCTGAGACTGGATGTAGAGGGTAAATTGGTCATGGCGGCCTGTTTGTTTTTTTTAAGTTTAGCTTTTCCTTTTAGGCTGTCTAGTCATCGTCATCATCTTCTGCTTCTTGGCGTCAACATCATCCCTCTCCTCATCTTCCTATCTCTACCCTCTTCTTCACCATCGCAGCCTTCTTCTTCTTTCTCACTTCTCCCTCTTCTCCCTGCGCCTCATTTCTGGCTCCCCCTTTCCCTCATTCTCAGCCTTCCCATTAGCAGCTGCGTCTCTTTCATTCACCGCCTCCTCCGCCACATCCTCCTCCTTCACGTGTAGGTGGTGATCCGGAAGCAGGTGTCTGGAACCGAGCGGCGAGGGAGCCCACGCAGCGCCTCGCAAACAACGCGAGAGTTGGAGACGCTGGTGAGGATGGTGCCCGCGGCTGTGACTGCCACCATGGCCTCGAGAGGCGGCAGCCAGACACCGGAACAACGCGAAGATGACTTTTCTAGAGCAGCCAGTGCGGCCAGAACAGGTGGTTTTTGTCTTCCTCTTCCTATCCGCCAGTAGAACGTAACTCCTGAAGGACAGAAACTTGGCCTGCAGTGTTCGCTAATTGAATTTACCAAACAGTGCCTGTCGCTGTTCAGTTTTTGTTGAATGAGTAAGTGGAATGTACTTAGGGTCTTGTAATCTGGATCTCCTTTCTCTTAGTGCAGGCATCTGCCGTTGTCCCAAAGCCCACATTACTCGGATATGTGTAGCTTGAGGTTTTGTTTTTGTTTTTAATGCTACATCCACTGAAGGGGTTTGTAATGAAGATTTTCTTTTTTTTTTTTTTTTTTTTTTTTTTTTTTTTTTTTTTTTTTTTTTTTTTTTAAGATTTTATTTATTTATTCAACAGAGATAGAGACAGCCAGCGAGAGAGGGAACACAAGCAGGGGGAGTGGGAGAGGAAGAAGCAGGCTCATAGCGGAGGAGCCTGATGTGGGGCCAGATCCCATAACACCGGGATCACGCCCTGAGCTGAAGGCAGACGCTTAACCGCTGTGCCACCCAGGCGCCCCTGTAATGAAGATTTTCAACCAGACTTAGAGAGGAGGAATCACCACCCTTAACTAAATAGTAGGGCGATTAAACAGTCCACCGTAAATAATTGCAAATGAAGGGGGGGAATGGCTTTTTTAACCCATAAACCATCTTGCTCTTCAAAACTACTATTGATCTCTGGTTCAGAGATCTTGTTTGCTTAAGAATTTCCCTGGCTCCTCTGTCCAAACCCCTTGTATATTTACAAAGATGGGCAAGTCTCCAGTTGCTTTTTGGCACTGACTGAATACCCAAATACTAAATACCCATAAATCAATGTTTATGCCTCCTGTGTTCATGTGTTGAAACTTTATCAGCCTAACTAAGGTATAGCTTTTCTCAAGAGATGCATGATGACTACATATTTATTCATTTAACATAGTAAATGACAAGAAAATTCCTGTGCACCTGCCATTTGAGTAAGCAAATTAAAACCCAACAAGGTAATTTCAGATTGAGATATAAGTTCTGATGTGATGTGATTAATGCCTTGGGGAGAACAAGGTAATTTGGAAAGGGAGCTCAGCAAAGTCCTCATTGAGGAGGCCAGGTTTGCGCTAAGAACCAAATGACAGGAAGGAGCCAGTCATTCGAAGATGTGGTGGAAAAACTATCAACCAGAAGGAACAGGACACACAAAGGTCTTAAGGTGTACATTCTTCTGCATGTTTGTGGAACAAGAAGAAAGCAAGGGGGAGAGAGGTAGCTGGTGACGTCAGAGAGGTCACTGCTGACCTGTCACTTTCATAAGCAGAATCTGCCAATTCTCACAGTGATTCAGAGATATTCTATAATGACATGATACAAGGATGGACAGAGGGCTGGAAGAGGAGCAGGTTTGGAGTTGCCATAAATGGGCAGAGTTAGTCTTTGTCTTTGCAGATTCATCCTGACACAAGTATCAGAGAAACTTAATTTGCAGGCAGAATTTTCATCTTGATCATAATCAAGGCTGGCAGTAACTCAGAGGTCTTACCCTCCCCCCTCTGCTTCCCCCCCCCCGCCGCCAACTTTATTGAGATAGAGTTGACACATAACACTGTGTAAGTTTAAGGTGTGCAATGTGAATATTTCATATACATATGTATTGTGTAGTGATCACCAAAATAAGTTTAGTTAACATATCTGTCATCTCACATAATTACAATTTTTTTTTTGTGGTAAGAACATTTAAGCTCTACTCTCTTTAGCAACTTTCAGTTAAACAATACAGCATCACCAACTGTAGTTACCATACTACATACTAGATCTCCAGAACTTATTCATCTTATAGGTTTGTACCTTTTGATCAACATGTCCTCTTTTCCCTCACCCCCTAGCTTGGCAACCACTATCCTATTCTTTGTTTTCTATGAGTTTGGAATTTTTTATTTTTATTTTTAAAGATTTATTTATTTTATTTACGTGAGAGAGAGTGAGAGAGAGCACAGAAGGAGAGGGAGAAGCAGACTCCTTTCTGAGCCGAGAGCACGATGTGGGGCTCCATCCCAGGACCCCGGGATAATGACCTCAACCAAAGGCAGACGCTTAACCAACTGAACAACCCAGGTGGTGCCCCTATGAGTTTGGAATTAAAAAAAAAAAAAGATTCCACATATAAGTGAGGTAATGCAGAATTTGTCTGTCTCTGTCTGACTTACTTCACTTAGCATAACGCCCTCAAGGTCCATCCATGTTGCTGCAAATGGCAGGATTTCCTTCTTTTTTATGGCTGAATAATATTTTTTATTTATATATATTGTATTTTTGTTTTAGCATACTATGAAGAATAATAATTAGTAATAATTAGAGTATTTTATTTTTATACAAATTTATTGTATATATTACATATATACATACCACATCTTCTTTATCCATTCATCCATCAGTAGACACCTAGGTTATGTCCACATCTTGGCTATTGTGCCTAATATTGCAATGAATATAGGGATGCAGATCTCTCTTCAAGATACTGATTTCATTTCCTTTAGGTGTATGTCCAGAAATGGGATTCCTGAATCATAGGGTAGTTCTATTTTTAATTTTTTAAGGAACCTCCATGTTGTTTTCCATAGTGGCTGCACCAGTTTGCATTCCCACCAAGGGTGCATGAGGGTCCTCTTTTCTCCACAGCCTAGCAAGCGCTTGTTATCTCTTGTCTTTTTGATAATAGCTATTCTACGAAGTGTGAGGTGATATCTCATTATGGCTTTGACTTGCATCTCCCTGATGATTAGTAAAGTTGAGCATCTTTTCAGGTACCTGTTGGCCATTTGTATGTCTTCTCTTGAAAAATGTTTATTTAGATTCTCTGTCCATTTTTAATCAGATAATTGTTATTTTGCTCTCAAGATGTATGAGTTCCTTAAATGTATTGGCTATTAGCCCTTATCTAATATAGTTTGCTAATATTTTCTCACATTCCATAGGTTGTTAGAGATCTTATTCTTTATCACCTTTTGTGCCTGGATAAGTTTTGACTGTCTAAGCCTGATATGTTATGCATTCAAGGTGGACACATTCGAGGGTCTTCTTGGTTCAGCCATCCAAAGTCTTAGATTGCTCTCCATCTTCTCCAGTCTTCTCCATTGTCATTCAGCCTTGATTGGCTTGATTGTGTCTTCTGGTTCTTTCATTGCACAAAGTCTTTTCCTGAATTCTGGTCCCTTTGGAGATGGCCCTAATCTCTTGATTAGCTCATCAGTAACTTCTTCTGGAATCTAGACCTTGCTCCTGTCTCCCTAACTGTGGCTGAGTGAGTCTCTTAAATGGAAGACTGTGAGTCACTTAACTATGAGTCACACTCATGCTTTAAGGATGCACATATTTTTTACAGTAATGATCACCTCTCCTGCAAAGTAGGACTCTTTATAATTAAATTTGTTCTGTTTTAGGGGCTGTTCCACAAAGCAAATCCTTATCTTTTCAGTTTCGGGCTTAGAAGTTCTGGTAATTACACAATAGGACATAATTTTATGGAAATGATAAAATAGGCTGTAATGAGATTCACTAATACTGCTATTGCTATTCCTGAGTACAACCACTGGACGCCATGTGTGGCATCCAGACGTCCATTAGATTTTTGTACACATGTAAATGGCATGGAAAAATATGCCAGCTACAAAACTGGGCTGCTGTCCTCAGGGACTTCATATCTCTATGGCTGCCTCACTGCACTCATGGAACTCCTCATGATCTAAATACTGAAAATCTCCCTTCAACACCAGTTAGATAATCCCTGTTGCCTTTGAAATGTGGGCAGGGCGTGGGACACTTTGCTTCTTTAATTTAGCTTCAAAAAAGAGTAGGGCCTTTTTACTTTTCTAACTTTGGTAGAAAGGAGAGTCTCTTTTCTGATGTCTGTTTAGTCTCTAATAGTATGTGACTGTAAATTGGCAGTTCTAGAAAAGGATGGCGTGGGATCAGAAAGAAGGTCTTCATCTCCTATAATAAACTGCAGGTACAATCAGTGCAATTCGTCACCTCGTTTTGGATGATTTTGGGGTCTATCATTTGGTTTTGTTATCTGTGTGGCATTGCTACCCTTCATTCACTGCTTGTCAGGTTTTTGTTTTTTTTCATCGAAATCAGCCTAACTGAACTTTATCTCTTTTCTATCATAATAGCTCTTATGACTTAGAGGTTTTTCAGGACACTGTAATGAAATCACTTTCAAACTTTTATATGTTGACAAGCCTTTTTAAAATACGAAACTGGGGGCTTTTTTGTTCCTAAAGTTCACCATTATGATAGATAGCATAATAGCTCCCTCAAAAGATGTCCACATCCTGATCCTCAGAACCAGGGAACATTTACCTTATATGGCACAGGGACTTTGCAAATGTGATTAAGGTTAAGGATCTTGAGATGAGAAGATTATCCTAGATTATCCAAGATGGCCCAATCTAATCACATGAGTCCTGAGAAACAGAGAACCCTTCCTGGCTGTGGTCAGAAAGAGACAATAGAAGAAGGGTCAGAGGTGCACTGCATTGCTGGCTTTGCAGATGGAGGACGGGGCACAAGCCATGGGATGCAGGTGGCCTCTAGAGATGGAAAAGGCAAGGAAATGGATTCTGGAGCCTCCAGAAAGGAGTGCAACCCTACTGGCACCTTGGTGTTAGCCCAGTGAGACCTGTGTCAGACTATAATTTACAGCATTATAAGATAATAACCATATGTTGTTTTTTTAAAAATGAAGTTCGTTGTAGTTTATCATGACAGCAATAGAAAAACTAATACAGCAACCAAAGTTGAAGAGAGGATTCTATTGTTTATCTAGGAAGGTTTGAGGATAAGACTCAAATTTAAATAGGTCTAGGAAGTGATCTTTTGGGAAAAATTCATGTTTTTTCCCCCAAAATTCTAAAAATGATTACTTTGTTCTTCAAAGCAAACACCTTCAAAAAGTTTGTCTTTTTAATTAAAAAAAGGTTAACCTACAGCATACAATCAGAAGATAATAGTTAGGTACCGATGTTTTAGGATCCATGATAAAATTAGTGAAAATGGAGGAAATGTTAGCTTTGAATAATTTTTAAAGTAAGATCCATTGCAAAGTTTAATATAATAATGTTCCCTTGTATTTGTAAAGCACTTTAAGATTATATATATCTTTAAAAATCGTATCATCTCCTTTAATCCTTACAACCAACCCAGTGAAGAGACTGGCTGATTTTTTTCCCCCAAAGAACTTAAACTGGGGTCTTCCGACTCAGAACCTGTTGCTCTTTGTGATGTGTTAGAGAAACAGCTTAGTGCAGTGTTACAGGTACAACCTCGGGAGCCAGACTAACTGGCATCTTGGCTCTGCTCCTAGCTGTGTGGTCTTGGACAACTTATTTAACCTCTTTGCGTCATACTTCCTTCCATGTCAAGTGGTGAGGATGATGATACCTACCTTGTAGAGTTCTGAAGATTAAATTGAGTTACTATGTGGAAAATGCTTCAAAATATGTGCCCGACACCTATTATTATTAATTCTGAATCATTATTATAGTGTTGACACCTAAGTCAGCGTCTAGGTATCAGACTCTAGCCCAGCTTTGCTTATTCAGTGCCCACCATTGCACTACTTGCTGTGGAAGTAAGCTAGGCTGCCCCAAGTGCCAGATTTATTTCTGGAAAGAAGCATACCTATTCTAAGCAACTGGTTCGCTCATGAAGAAATTAATCATGTATGAGATGAAAGAGACAGGGAGAGTTTCTTTCATTACCACCCGTATGAGGTGGTCTTGAGACGTGAGATGGGAAACGAATTCAAAACCCCCACAGTTTACTCGTACTCCTGAAGTCAATAGATGAAATTGCACGGAGCTGGAAAGTTCAACCTGAGAGTTCTAAGTGGAAACATTTTACTAAGGCTTTATAGGACAGTATGAGTCAAAACTATGATTTATTGAGCCTTCTTTCCAGATACTGAGGCCAGCTAATGTGGATATACTTGGGCGTATCAAGTATCTACTTCCCTTATGCTGCTTAAAATGAGGAAACAGGCAAAAGGAAGCCCTCAGCCTTGAGATTCGTTGCTGTTGTTGGGGGTGGGTAATACCTATACGTTGTTGGAGAGAGCTGAAAGCTACACCTCCGCCCTCCATTTTTCTGTTCAACTCCTTCCTACCATGAGAACATTTCATAAGGGCAGCCTATATGCTGTACTAGGAGGTCATAACCATCTAGCTCTTCTCTTATCCTGCAAACAGACACCTACCGAGCTCATTACCTCCTCTTCAAGCCTGTTCTTGTGCTGGGATTCCACCCTCCTGGACCAAAAAGCTAGAAAATTTGGGGCTGTCTCTGATTCCTTCTTTTCAACTCTGTACGCGTAGTTAACCACCACATCCTGCCAATTTACCTTCACATTGTCTCTCTGGCTGGTTCCCCCTTTCTAACTTGTTGTCACATCTTAAGATCAGAAATCCGGTCTCTCTTGTGATCTCGCCCTCAATTCCACACTATTCATATAATTGTTAAAACTATATTTGATCACACCATTCTCGTGTTAAAAGTCTTTAGTGGCCTGCCAGCT
Source organism: Ursus americanus (assembly GCF_024610735.1). Taxonomy (NCBI): domain Eukaryota; kingdom Metazoa; phylum Chordata; class Mammalia; order Carnivora; family Ursidae; genus Ursus; species Ursus americanus. The sequence continues at coordinate 37,658,487 of NC_142143.1, forward strand.
AAAAAAATCCAAACTCTATCATGACCTTCACAGTCCCATCCTAACTTAGCATTTCCACAAACTCTGTGCTCTACTTAGGGTCAATACTCACTATTCCTCGCAGAGAATTTAAAATGCTATGTCTTTGAACTGGCTGTCCTTTAGCCTGAAATGCCCTTTCTTTCTTTTCCCATCTTAAGTTTGATTTAAAAGTCACCTCTTCCCTGAAGATTTTACTGATAATTTTCTCAGTCAGAACCTTCAGACAGACCTTTCTTTGCCCTGCAGTGTTTTCTTTTGTAGTTTTGCAAAGTACATATCTCTTTCTCTTCCGGTATTGGAGAACCTTTGTGGTCAGTGAACGACACAAAAACAATATTCATGTGGGAAAATGTGTCTTGAATTCAGAGCTGTTGGCTTCAAGATGAACTTTGGGGAGACGTGTGACATGGGAGCGTCTTCCATTACTATTCCATTCTCCACTTCAACACCCGGGCACATTGTCACCCCCTGCTTCCCTTAGGCACTCCTAATGTCAAATTATGCCAACTTCATGGAAATATAATTGCAAAACAGCTGGCTGAGAGCAATGATCCTTTTGTGTGAGATATCAAAGAGCCACTGAAGGCTTTTTGTATTTACAATGAGAATGAGAGAGCAGCAGTTCAAAGCCAGATAATGCAAGATGCCTGCAGTTTTCATTTGGACAATTTTGTGTAATTATACTGTCTTCTTTTCTAACTACCACAGTGGTCAGGGGCCCTTGTGACCATGGCTTTTCCATTTTAGCCAAAGACTTCTCTTGATAAGAAATAGCCTCATTTCAGCTGTTTTGTTCAATCCCTCTGAGCCAGTACCCAGCTTCTGAGTAACTACAGGCATTATTCCTTTTATCCTTTTTTCTTTGGATAATGTTCACTAAATTTCAACTTCTACTGTTGGACGAGGAAAGTAATACTTGTATCAGTTAGGGTTCTGAATTTCAAAGACTTAAAACCCATTTCAAAATGGCGTAAATTGTAAAGGTAACTTACTGACTTATGTGATGGAAAAGTCCAGAAGTAGGGCTGGGCGGCAGAGATTGTTAATTGTCCTCTGAAATTCATTTCCCCCTACTCTTTAGCAATAGAACTCCTGAAGTTTTACCTGAGTGCCAGTTTGTCCCACTGGAAATATTTCTCCCAGACAGTCCTGCAACTCAGTATGGCCAAATGACTAACTTCTGACTATTGGAAGTACATGGAAGTGGGGAGTGGGACTCCACAGCATATCCTTAAAACAGTGGTTCTCAATGGGAGGCTGCTTAATCCCTCAGATATTTGGCAATGTCTGGAGACATTTTTGATTGTAATTTGGAGGGGAGGTGATATGGGCATTGAGTGAGTAGAGGCCAGGGATTTTATTAAACATCCTACAATGCATAGGACAGCCCTCACCCATAAAGAATTATCAGGCCCAAAATGTCAGTAGAGCTAAAATTGATAAAAGGTGCCTTAATATAAGTTTCATACCCTCCATTCTTTCTTTTTCTTGCAATTGTGACATGGATATGATAAGAGGGCCATGAAATCAGCTTTTACCTTGCAATGTGAAAACCATCCTCTAGGAGGCCAGCACAACAAGATAGGAAGATCCTGGGTTCCTAAATAAGCCACAGCCCCAAACCACCTACCAGGGTTGTCCACTCACCCACATATGCACATGTGGGAGATAAAGCATTTCAAAATAAATTCTGTCTTTTTGAGCCACTGTATTTTGGTATCTTGTCATAGCACTTCAGCCTGTTCCCTACGTAGCACAGATTCATCAATACCAGCTAGGTCCCAGGTTGTCTGTATCACACTCTGTTTTCTGTGGAGTTATCTTCCGATTCCACATGGTGGACTCTCCAAGATATCCTGGACTCTTCTTGTAAGGATGCAAATGACTGTACTAGCTACAAATCTCATATCATCACACTATACCATCCAAGGGAAAAGAGAATCTACATCAGAATTCCCAGAAAAAGTCCAACCTCACTCTGATTGGACTAACAACGATGAAATGTCTACTCTATTAATTCCTGTGGTGAAGAGAATGTGATGGGCTATGTTGGCTTAGTCCTGGGTCATGTATCCATCCCTAAACCAATCAAGAGGGCCAGGAGTCCTATCTTGGGAGTTGGGGGTGGGCTCAACTCTATTCTAAGTACAATGATAAGAATAGAAGAATCTGGTGGTTCCTCAGACAGGAATTTGAAGGCTCTTACCAAAAAGATGGGAAATAGAAGCTGGGAGGCAGCCAACTAATGTTTGTAGAGTTTTTCAACCTAGCATCTCTTCTCTAGGATCCCATCTCTGTCTGAACTTGGAAGTGTGCATGCACTTCTTTGAAGAGAGACATTTCCTTCCCACTTGAGATCAAATTCCTGGGAATGAGGCATAGGGACTTGTACACGTGGTCCAGCAATGGCAGAGATGACAGAGTTAAACCATGCAGAATTAGGAGTCAGAGTTTCTTTGCCAAGTGCAGCTTTTTCTTGTGCACTTACTGAGTAATCAGTAAGCCAATCATTTAATAGTATACAAATAATTAAATAGCAATAGGGTCCACAGAGCAATTTCTGTCAGTGGCAGTTACTTAAGGGGGTTTTTATAAATAATTTGCAAATACTTAGAGATTACGCTGAGGAGCTTATGTGTCTTATAGTTTAAAATGCTCCCTGTAGACTTCATCAAGATTAAAAGTTTCTGCACATCCAAGGAAACAGTCAGAAAAACTAAGAGGCAGCCCACGGAATGGGAGAATATATTTGCAAATGACACTACAGATAAAGGACTGGTATCCAAGATCTACAAAGAACTTCTCAAACTCAATACACGAGAAACAAATAAACAAATCAAAAAATGGGCAGAAGATATGAACAGACACTTTTCCAATGAAGACATACAAATGGCTAACAGACACATGAAAAAATGTTCAAAATCATTAGCCATCAAGGAAATTCAAATCAAAACCACACTGAGATACCACCTTACGCCAGTTAGAATGGCAAAAATAGACAAGGCAAGAAACAACAATTGTTGGAGAGGATGTGGAGAAAGGGGATCCCTTCTACATTGTTGGTGGGAATGCAAGTTGGTACAGCCACTCTGGAAAACAGTGTGGAGGTCCCTTAAAAAGTTAAAAATTGAGCTACCCTATGACCCAGCCATTGCACTACTGGGTATTTACCCCAAAGATACAGATGTAGTGAAGAGAAGGGCCATATGCACCCCAATGTTCATAGCAGCAATGTCCACAACAGCTAAATCGTGGAAGGAGCTGAGATGCCCTTCAACAGATGACTGGATTAAGAAGTTGTGGTCCATATATACGATGGAATATTACTCAGCTATCAGAAAGAACGAGTTCTCAACATTTGCTACAACATGGACAGCACTGGAGGAGATAATGCTAAGTGAAATAAGTCAAGCAGAGAAAGACAACTATCATATGATTTCTCTCATCTATGGAACATAAGAACTAGGATGATCGGTGGGGAAGAGAGGGATAAAGAAAGGGGGGGTAATCAGAAGGGGGAATGAAACATGAGAGACTATGGACTATGAGAAACAAACTGAGGACTTCAGAGGGGAGGGGGGTGGGGGAATGGGATAGGCTGGTGATGGGTAGTAAGGAGGGCACGTATTGCATGGTGCACTGGGTGTTATACACAACTAATGAATCATCGAGCCTTACATCGGAAACCGGGGATGTACTGTATGGTGACTAACATAATATAATAATAATAATAATAATAAAATCATTAAAAAAAATAATAACCACCTAGAAACAATATTGGAAGATTAATTGTCAAAAAAAAAATAAAATAAAATGCTCCCTGTAATGTTATATAAGGATGTAGCATTAAAAATATATTCTGGGAAAATTTTCTATGTGAGCACACAATTTTAAAATGAGTTTACATTCGTTAAGTGCAGTGTTTTCTAGAAGAAAACAACATTAGATAAGTGACTGTCACAGAGGAAATCAACTTCATTTTAATGAGACAGACCATAAAATCGCAAAGGGCGATTTAGTTCATTAATGGTGGCAAAGTGCTTTGAGGAGATAAAAACGTAAAAGCAAAATGCTATTATTATGAATTAAATGGAAACATTTTTGGTCGTGGTGGAGAAAACCACTAAATTCCAACAATCCTTGCTAACATTGCCAAATGGATTGTACATGACTGCCAGCCTCTTGATTATTCCCCAGAACTGGGGAATGAGGATGCATCAAGGAAAGTTCTCACTGAGGCAACGTGTTTCCCGGCACGTGCAAGAGCAGAGCAACGGTCTGAGTGCCGCACTTGCTAGAAGAAGGAGTCAATCATCTTGGTAAAACCAGAGTCTTTTCTCTTTGGTTTTTAAGGTGAAATTCTTCATCTAGAATTCATCCTTTTCTTGTCTGTCCTTTGGAAAATCTTTCAGGAAGGGCAAACATATGAGAGCAGGAGCAGTAGTAATTATGGTTGATGCTTTCTGGATGACTACAAAGAGTTTGGTGGAATGGCCAAGTATAAACAGTTTGTATGAAGTGATTAACAAAACAGTCAAAGGATTCAGTAAAGCAAACAAAATTGCAAATGGTAAATTTGACTTGACTTTTTTGTCTTTTCTGGAGATTTGGTCTTAGCCTCTTATTTATGCCAGAAGAAAGGTCACTAATGTCTTCTTCTTCTTTTTTTTTTTTTTTTTACAGTAGTATTAGACATTTGTACTCGATGAGACAGCATTGGTAGCATTGTTACCTGGTAACAGTGCTAGGACTTCTAAGCACACAGAATATGACAAATGGATGCTACTCCTTCTCCACATAGAAGTAGTTTCCCGGCAATTCAACATGCTGTGGAAATGCAAACAATGTGAGACTCGTGGGCTCTTACACGTATGACTAAATAGAGGTAGTGCTCTGCAGTGGGGTGACCTCAGGCCCACTTAGCTCTCAGGTTGGTTTAGCCGGAATCCGTTTTACTCTCATTAACTCGATATCTATTGCACATACTTGCTTTAAAATGCCAATGTGTCTTTTAAACATTTTGCTGTCTAAGCGTTAGAAAGCTTATGGACTGAGACTGCCTTACAATAATTGAGGGAGCGATTTGGAAATGTTTCCAGATGGAGTGAAGGAATCTCTCTCTGTGTCTTCATTTTGACTGTTTCTAGAACTTGTCAAGTGTCTGGGTGTCTTTCCCAGGGATCGAGGGTGGGGCCTCTACATGTCTTAGCTGGAGATGTCTCAGGGCTTCTTTCTCTGCTTGAAAAAGAAAATATATAACTGTTTTCAGGAGGGTTTCTTTCCTCCTGCTGTCCTCCTTCCTGTGTTTAAGTGACATTGTTGAGCCGGCGGCCCTAGAGAGGATTAATGATGCAGCTTTCATTTCCCCTTTAGAGAAAGAGATAATGATTTTAAGAATCATAATATTGTTGATAACTCATACTTCCCACCTTTGGTTTGAGATTTTATAGTATGAATAATGCATGTCCTTTCAAAAAAAAAAAAACCTACAAACTTTGAGCACCCTGGTTGGCTTCTTATTAAATTTCTTTATTTGAATGTTGATTTCCCTTATCCTTCAAGAGAGAGATTTCATTTTGGTTTATTGATGGCCAAATATGGGTCTTTTTCATAAAGCTGTGACAGTTTGAGATCAGCTGGTGCTCTGCATGTCAAGAAGCTAAGGAGCTTTGCAGGAGAGATGCACTTCTACCTTGGTAATCTGGTTTCCGTACAATATTGTAAAGAGAAAATAAAAATAATCCATGACTTCAATATTACACTGCATATAGGAAGATGACATGAAGTAATATAATTCTGTGCTGATTTTACTGCTTTTTATGAAGCAAATTTGTGATTAAAGTCAATCACCACATATCAGTATTTCAAATCTGAGTAAAAACTGACAATAATGTTATCGTGTACACTGATTTCTTTGGCATTGACATCACCTAAGATACTTCCTCCCTAAATCTGGGAAGAGTGAGAGTTGGGGTGTTAGAGTCAGCCAGATTCTTTATATGGACGATTTGGTTGCTGTGAAATGGCTTACGTCTTTGCAGGATTTGAGAGGCACACACAACATGGCCACAGAGATGGCCCCAATGTACAAAGAGGAAGGCTGGGCTTGTTTATCCCAATTTTCCATTTTCTCAAATCACAGATATTCCGTAAGCTGACATTTTCTACCTTGAAGACTTTTGGTCTAAAGTAACTTAAGTGGTTAATCCATTTTTCTTGGTATTACTTCTTAGCTCTGGGGTACAGAATCTGTTCACTCATTCATTCACTCAGTTACTCACTTACAGAGGGCCTGTTATGTGCCAGGTATTTATCTTTTTTTTTTTTTTTAAAGATTTTTTTTATTCATTTATTCGACAGAGATAGAGACAGCCAGCGAGAGAGGGAACACAAACAGGGGGAGTGGGAGAGGAAGAAGCAGGCTCATGGCAGAGGAGCCTGATGTGGGGCTCGATCCCAGATCGCTGGGATCACGCCCTGAGCCGAAAGCAGACGCTTAACCGCTGTGCCACCCAGGCGCCCCCAGGTATTTATCTTTCAACCAGCGTCCTGTTCCTTCCTGTCCCCATGCTTGACACAGAGCCCGACACATGGTAGGGATCCAGTAAATATTTGCTAAATGCCTAAATGAATCAGCAAAGTATACATATCTATTGAGCAATTCTTAGAAAAGAGAGAGAGGGGATACAGAAAACTACAGAAGCCAGTTTGTTCTTCAAAGAGCTTACAGTTGGGTTAGGAAGAGAAGACATACATTTCTGAGTTAGGTTTGAACCAACCCACGTATCTGTGGGAAAGATAATATAAGACAGTGCATGTTTTCTTGCTAAACGATTTGCACAGCAGTGACCATAAGAGGACTTCACAGCAGACAAAACCCTTCACTCAGTTGGAAATGCTTAGTTTGAATTCAAGGCTCTACCTTTAAAGAGTCCGAAGAAATGTCATAAAGAGAGAATTGACCTTTTGTTAATACTAAAAAATCATCAGCTCCCATGCCTTCTTCTCCCTTCACCCCCACATATAGATGTGGAATGTCATAAAACATAATTTGCATAGTGTTAATGCTTACGTAGAGAGAGAAAGAGGTCACTAGATGGATTGTCTTTCTTTGAACTTGCTTTTTCCCTGGGCCTTTTCCAGTCTTTCTGTGCATAATGGAATTTCATGGTTAACCTAATGTGATTCTCATAAATAGTCAATCCATACATTTCAAGATGTTTTAAATGAAATGGAATTTTGTATGATATGCAGGATTTTATAAATTGTAGGATTAGGCCTGCCTGTAACATTTTGCAGGGCCCAGGTTAAGACTACAAATGCTAAGTATATATACAGTATGTCTAATTATTAGGAGTTGTAGATTAAAATACAAACTTAAAAATATGCATTTTTCTATTCTCATATTTTAACAAATATACAATCACAGTGACTGGAAAACCCAGCTTTAAATTGAGAACTCTCGGACTCCTTGGGGGTTCTGCCGCTGAAGCTGGCAGTGGGGAGAGTGTGCTCCCGTGCCCACCCTGCCCCCCTCTTCTTCAGCTCTGTGCATTTCACATATGCATGTGGGGATGCCCCAGCCTACATGGCCTTGCTTTATTCATCAGTTCCCAAAACCTGTTTCTTAACCATCCTTCAGCTATCGGGGTATGACCAGCCTTCAGGTGCTCAGACTTGGGGAAAAAGTCTTCAGACATGAATCAACTTGGGGCCATTTTGACAGGGAACCTTGAGTCTCAGGTACCCAGAGCCTGGTCTAGAATGGAGAGTTAGGTGCAACCTCTAGACGAGTAAGTTCTGTTGCTCTTGTGGACTCTTCATCCCTTGGAAGTGTAGCTAGGGGATGACCAGAGTGGGGCCCTCTAAACTCTGGGATCAAGGACAGGGTCCATTCTTGTGCACATCGAAGGGCTGTACTACTCATTCTTTTTTTTTTTTTTAATTGTATATTAGTTTCAGGTGTACAATATAAAGATTTGACAATTCTATATATTATGTAACGTTCACCACAGTAAGTGTAGTTACCATTAGTCACCATACAACATTATTATAATAGTATTGACTATATTCCCTGTGCTGTACTTTTCATCACTGTGCCTTATTTATTTTATAACTGGAAGCGTGTACCTTTTTTTTTAAGGTCATCTCTATACCCAATGTTGGACTTGCACTCATGATCCTGAGCTCAAGAGTCATATGTTCAACTAACTGAGACAGCCAGGTGCCCCAAATCTTGTACCTCTTAATCCCCTTCACCTATTTCACACATCCCCCAACCCCCTCTGCTCTGGCGACCATCAGTTTGTTCTCTGTATTTATGATTCTGTTTCTGTTTTTTGTTGTTTGTTCTGTACTGCATATTCTTTCCATTTTTTAAACAGCTCTCAGCAGGCACTGTACTGTTTACTCTCTTTAGTTTATCTCATTTATTCTTCATGGTCACCCTGAGAGGTAGGCATATCACCTCCACTTTACAGCTGAGGAACCTGAGTCTAATTGGTTCACAATCACACAATTAATATTGGTTGTCATAGAAGTCATGTGACTTTGAACACTCATCTTAATTCAACATTCATAAACTTTATCAGTGTTAGACTATATACATTTTTCAAGTAGGGATGATTAAAACATGATATAACTCCGTAGATTGTTTTCAATCCAGTGATTGTACTGTAATTGAAATGTTCCTATTTCTTTTTTTTTTAAAGATTTTATTTATTTATTTGACAGAGATAGAGACAGCCAGCGAGAGAGGGAACACAAGTAGGGGGAGTGGGAGAGGAAGAAGCAGGCTCATAGCGGAGGAGCCTGATGTAGGTCTCGATCCCATAATGCCAGGATCACACCCTGAGCCGAAGGCAGACGCTTAACTGCTGTGCCACCCAGGCGCCCCGAAATGTTCCTATTTCTTAACTAGAGTGTTAGACCCTGAATGATGTGTCCCATACCTACCTCTCCAGTTTCATCTCTCAGGATGCTCCCCCATGCTGCCTCTGCTCCAGCCACCCTGCCCTTTCAGCTCATCGGATATGCTGTGTGCCCTCCCCGCTTGGGGCTTCATGCCTAGAAGGCCTCCTCCTCTTCATGCCCCTACTCCACACCTCTCTAATGAAGCTCAGCTCTAATACCACTTCCTCATGGAAACACTTTGACTTTCCATTTTAAAGCAGCTTCTCCTTATATAATCCTCAAAAAGGTTCTCTATAATCCGCTAAAATGTTGGTAAACGGGACTCAGTGAAAACAGTTAATTTACCCCAAACCTTTTCCCCAAGTTTCTCATCAGAAACACTCTAAGAGGTACTGCTTTATACTGACTAGACCTTGACAAAATAATTGGAATAATTGTTAGTTAATAAATTGATTTGCATTGGATTACTAGCAGTTAAGGACATGAATTTTCTTAGAGCAGAGGGAGTTAAGCCATGGAAACTTTTTGAAGAAAAACTACTCCACATCAGTGTTCAGAAGATTGTGCCCTATTTGTAAAGCAAGTTTATCTAGTAAAAGGCTGTGAAAAGTGTTTTTTTCCTTGAATAACCGCCTGTGGTATGGATGAGGTTAGAACATTCTGTTCTCATTCTTCCCAGTTTAGCTTCAGGGTGGGAAGGGTTGCTAGTACTAAATTCTAAGCACTGTCATCTCTAGGAGTGAAGATTAGACACAGAGGAATATTCTAAACCAAACTCATGATTTGCCTTGAAAAATCTACCCAAGAGAATGCCGAGTGAATTAATTTAGTGGCATTGTTGTGCAGAGTCAGAGGTCTGATTTTGAATCTTGTTGGAAATATTCTGGATGATTAAGATTCTAAGTCCAGTTTCAAACAAGTTAATTCTTCCCAAGCAGTGCTAGATGTGAATATACTTCAAACAACTCACAACTTGTTACTGAATCTGAAGGCCATTTTAAAGAGACAGTTAAGTATCTTCTTGAATAAATGAGTAAGAGGGCAGATGTTATGTTCCAAGAGAAGCTACCATTTATGGGCTCTGAATTAAATAGGATAAAAAGCCCTCTGTTTTTAGTGCGTCTTTCAGGAAACGGTATACAAGCCCAAGGTCATATGCCGGTAAGCAATATTAATGCTTTAGGTAGAACCCTTTCTGTACACCTCTGTTAGGTAGAGAGAGGTCAACATTTCGCAAGATCAATTTGGATATGTTGTGCTCGATTCTTTGAAGTTGAGATTGGGCTAGAAATTAATTAAAAGATCAGTGTATTTCCATCTCAAGAATGTTGAAAGAGAAATACATATCATCCAGCATAAATATAAATATGACATATCATCCAGTGTAAATATAACATATTTAGTTAAGTGAAAGAAAATTTTCTTCCAGTGGCATTTTCAATATGGCAGTCAGACCAGTGTAAAGAATTCAGTGAGGTAACTCAAATGAATTTGATATTTGCCCTCAGTTCAGGGCAATGTGATTTCAGGTGTAAGGACAGATCTGTGGTACTGAAATTGAAAATGAGTTAACTGACCTTGACTCAAGATGCTCTGTGGAAAACAGACTCACTGTATATGATTTTAAAGAGAGAGATTCCTACATAATTTTGCTGGAAGGCCATTGTGAACATGAACAGTGAGTTGGAAAGCATGGCTGAAGAGATTTTGAAAGTTCTTGGAGGGCAAATTACATGAAGAGTCAGATTTGTTGAATTTTCATTATATTTCCAGCACTTTGCTGGATGATATGAGAACATGGTGGGAAATATAGACACCTTGCTATTACTTTGAAGGAAGTTACAATGAGTGAGAGATGAGAGTAGATAAAGGAATTCACTTGAAAACCTGAGGAGAAATATGAAAACGACATAAAACATAATGTTGAGTTAGAAGGAGGAAATTAGGTCTTTTTGTCCCATTTGGGGGAATGCTTGGCTTTTGTTGTTTTTTGCTGATTCTTTGATCATAATAAGAGTTTAATATTTATCACTGGAATTTTTACAGGTGTAAAGTAGTACCAAAAATTTCTCTAAAAAACCAAAACCAAAAAAAAAAAAAAAAAAAAAGACAACCACTGAAGCATTAAGGGACAGCACAATGATTAATGAAAAACATTTAAACTTAAAAACCCAGATCTGCATACAATCACAAACACAAATTTCACAGGCAAATAGGAGATGGGAGACCAAACAGAGGTCACGGTGTAGACTTTGTGGCATAATTCTGAGGAAATCAAAATAGCTATCAAATAGTTGCAGTTTATTCAGGAACTATTAATGGACAATCAATTAGTTTGTAAAAATCCATCTGCACCAACCACCCGTCAGCCACACTCTAGCACCCCTCGACCATCCTCAAAAAACAGAAGCTGGGCAAGAAAAAGAAAGTGAGCACATGGAAACTCGTTAACACTGCTGAGAAATCAATACAACTATGGCGATGCATCTCCGACTGTAGGAAGAAGAAAGAGGCCTGTATGCTTCTACCCTCTGTGGTTCGTTCTACCATTTTTACTCCCGGAGTGCTTAAGGACCACCATCATCTCACAGAAACCTTTGCAAATGCTACTTATGAACACATCTCCACCACACGCGCACACACACAGGCGCGCGCACACATGCACACACACTCCATCTATGGCATTTGTCTGTAAGGGCACTTTCAGGGAAAGAGCATCGTTCATTTGTCAGGTGTTCTCAAGGGTTATTTGTGTTCTGGCACTGCAGCAATTCCTCTAACTAGGTCATCATAATACTGATAATCATCTCCACGGTAACCAGCTTTCAAGGCAACTGGCTAAGGATTACAGTTCTGGGTGGGGGAAAGTACCTTAGAAGCATGGTAGTAACACAAGAAGATGCAATCTAGTGGCATTAAAATTCCCTTATAAGTACAGCAGTTATCAATATCCTTGTCAGAATCTAAATGAAGCCTGATCTATTTGGGAGGCGTTTGTAGGTAATGCTCGGTCTTTTACTGTGCGTAATAAAAGACACAAGTGTGTGGTTATTTCTTTTACTCTTTAGGTTAGGCAGATAGATCTAGGAGCTTGGCATCTCTAACACTGACCCAGAAGCCCATATCTTGGGAGAAGTCTGGGGATCTGCATTGATTCTCACATCTTGCCTCCACCTGCCACTATCTGAATAGGTGTTTGACATATTTGAGAGAGGGTGGATTCTTGTGGGATGTGCAGAAACCATCCTGAGGATAAGGTATCATGAAATTGAGGAACTCCTCTGATGAATTTCTTTCCTAGATTTGAGGGAACCCATTTTCCATTGTCCAGGGATAAGACGAACTGACTTCTTAGAAGTAGTCTGGTGTTTAAGTCCTTGAAATGTTTTTTAGCCAAGAGAAGTTGGCACACAACCCAAGCAAACCACTTCAGCTTTATGCTTTTTTGTTTGCATGTTAAAGTACTTGATTAATTCCTAAGGAGCAATTCACGGCAAGCTTGTATTTGCAGACCATAGGTAGGACATTCAATTAGAATTAAAAGAACTAGTTGAGGCCTTTAGCTGAAGGTGGTAGAGTGAAAACAGATTCACAAAATCTTCTCTCTGTTACAACTAAAAAAGTGAATGCCAACAATAAGAAACACTAGCTTCCTTCTCCCCAATGAGAAATCAGCCACCAAATAAGGCAAGAAGTGCAACTTAATATTATGGGCACTCAAACAAAACATGAGCACATACACACACACATGCAAAATGCTGGCCAAGGAGAGAAGATTCTGGAGTGATAGAGTGCAGCTCCTAACACTGACTTTCCTCCCTGCCCCTCTGAAGCTTTACTCCTAATTGATGAATCTTAAGACTTCACTATTGCCCTCAAATCCATACCAAATTGAAGTGAATGACTCTATTCTTCTCCCCTCTTTTGACTGAGGAGTGGTTGGAGTGGCTATTAGGCAGAAGTGGGCTGCTTCTTTCTGATACTACATTTTACCAGTAAAGATACCACAATGACTACAAACTCATGAGAAAGGGTTTTGTTTGTTTGTTTCATTTGTTCACACAGCTCTATTTCCAGTGCCTCGATTAGAATAGTACCTAGCAGAGAATAGGTACTCAATAAAAATTGGTTGAATGATTGGAACGCCCTGCCCCCTCCAAAAAAAAACCAACTTTTCAGGGTAGGTATGAGTCCTGATTAGAGGGAGGGGTTAAAACTTAGTTCATAACACCTACAAATCCCAGAGGAGAGAGCAGTGCCCAGGAATTCTACATCAGACAGATGTCACAGAGCTTCCACGGAGCTTTCCCCTTCCCTTCTTTACCCCCTCCATCAATCTACAGTAAAGTGGGTGGTATTCTGTACCAAGTTCTCAAACTATGGCTCAGGGGGAAAATGTTATTAGAGTCCCTGAAAATGGAGCCAAGGAGAAGTAATCTACCCTAGATCAGAACAAAGCAAAGGTCTGGATAGAGCTATTCAGGTATGAACAAGATGGGGTGGGGGGAGGCGGTGGCAAATATCCAAATATGCTAAGGCAACACTCCCAAATAAAAGCAAACAAAACCAATCAACCCTTGAAAGAGAGGAACATAGCATGCGAAAGAATGATAAAACCCCCACTCTTAAAGAAAACATAATCCAAAAAACAAAACAAAATTCCTCAGAAGTGCTTTGTACTATGAATCAAGTTAATGAGAACATGAACTCAGAAAAATATGAGCTCAAAGATGAGATGATAGGACACCAGAAGATTTCAGAATTAAGGAAGTTGAGAACAAAAACAATATTATAGAGCAAATAAATAAGGTGACATAGCAAGGAACAAAATAAACATGGCTGCAAATAGAATTATCGAGCTCGAAGAAAGGCTTGTAGACATGAGGGGGGTGAAAGAATTAGAAGATAACAGATTTGAGTTCCAAAGCACTTGACATCAGTAAAATTGATGTCCCTGAAAAAGAGGATCCAATACACAAAACAGGAAACATCTACAAATTTCACTTAAGACAAAGAATAACCATATCTATAGATTGAAAGGGTATACCATGTTCTGGGAAATATTGACAGAATGCTCAACACTACAAACATATTCCCAGTTAAATAACTGAAATTCAAGAAGACAGACATTCCTGAGGCATTGAAGCAGAAAGTAAGTTGCAGACAAGGGAGCAAATACTAAGCTGGCTTAAATACACCCACAGTAACACTCAGCGCAGGAGCAATGTGTATACCAACCAACAGGTCGAGACAGGCATTCTATCATGAAAGAACTATAGTCAAGGATGCCAAATAAATGGGTCTTGTGAATTTTTGGGCTTAATGATTAGGGGGTAGCCAACCTGAGAATACCTACCTTAGCAGTTTCCAAAGTGGGTCTGTTGCACTCTAATCCTGTCAGGTGTTTCCTGAGAAAAGGAACTATGTATGCTCAAATCACTTAGAAACACAGAATCTCTAAAAGTCTTGCCTTAGAGATTTATAATACACATCAGCATATAAATGACTCTAAGGCACTTTGTATTAGAGAAACCTGATTTTCTTTTCTTTCTTTTTTTTCTTTTTTGGAGGGAGAGAATGAGAGAGTGCGTGCATGCATGTGTGCACATGCGAGCAGGGGGTGGGCCGGTTGGGGTGGGCAGAGGGAGAGGGAGAAAGAATCTTAAGCAGGCTCCACACCTTAAACTCAAGTCGGGGCTCAGTCTCATGACCCTGAGATCCTGACCTGAGCCGCAATCAAGAGTCCAACACTTAACCAACTTAGCCACCCATGCGCCCCAGAAACCTGATTTTCTTTTTATTTATTTTTTTATAATAATTTTTAATTATGTTAGTCACCATACAGTATATCCTTAGTTTTTGATGTAATGTTCCATGATTCATTATCTGCGTATAACACCCAGTGCTCCATGCAATATGTGCCCTCCTTAATACCCATCACCAGCCTATCCCAATCCCCCACCCCCCTCCCCTCTGAAGCCCTCAGTTTGTTTCCCTGAGTCTGTAGTCTCTCATGGTTCATTCCCCCTTCTATTTACCCCCCCTGCATTCTGATTTTCTTTTTAAAAACATGCTTTAACCCAGCATTTCCACTGAAATGTATTTTCATTTGTCTGGCTGGCTCATTCAGTAGAGCAGGCGACTCTTGATCTTGGGGTTGTGAGTTCAAGCCCCACATTAGACATAGCGCTTACTTAAAAAAATAAATAAAAATAAAAATCTTACTGAATGCGTATTTGACAGACTCCATTTGGAGAAAGTTTGATCTATGATACTGGAAGGGGAAAAAATTAATAACTCAAAAAAGTAACCAGTCCAAAAACAAATCATATTTGCCTACTTTCTGCCTCAAGGACAGGAATAAAATTTTATCATTCATTCATTCATTCATTCTTTCATTCATTTTAAAGTATTGAAATCTTAAAACCTAGTTTCAGGAAGGAAAAAATACTCCTAACAGAGTGGTGGTTGTAGGACCACTTTGAAAGTACTAATAGTGAATTCCTTCCTAAAGCAGCCATTTTAAATCCTTAAGCAAAGCTCAGTTTCACATCTGCTTTGTTGAAAGGAATGCATCCCACCATGGAACTCTGGATGGGGCAGGACTTCAACTCAGTACAAAAAAAGAGAAATTTGAGGAGGTGTTGAGAAACTGAACACTGTTTTTCTTCCTTAGGGAGCCAGGAACAATGTAACTAAGAAAGCAAAGGAGTAAATATCTTCTATTCCAGAAGAAAAACAAAGTCTCTGCTGCTTTGCAATATCTTCCCCTACCTCTCAGTATTTCTCCAATTTACATAAGCATTTTCGGACAGTGTGTAATGCCTCCTAATTAGGTTACATACCAAGGCTTCAGAATGGTGGAAGGCTTTGCTGTCTACTCACATCCTCTCTTATGCTACTTTGAACCGGAAAAAGTATTTTTTTAAAGAGACTTATTTATTTGAGAGAGAGAGAGGGAGAGAGAGAGAGAGAGAGAACGCGCACAAGCAGGGGGAGGGGCAAAGGGAGAGGGAGAGAAATAGACTCCCCGCTGAGCCTGTCCTGGGGCTCAGTTTCATGACCGTGAGATCACGACCTGAGCCGAAACCAAGGGTCGGATGTTCAAATAACTGAGCCACCCTGCCACCCCTGGAAAAAGGATCTTCTTTTTTGAAGATTTTATTTATTTATTTGAGAAGAAGAGTGAGAGAGAGAGAGCGCATAAGCCAGTGGGGAGAGGCAGAGGGCGAAGCAGACTCCCTGCTGAGCAGGGAGACCGATCCTAGGACCCCGGAATCATGACCTGAGCCAAAGGCAGACACATAACTGACTGAGCCAACCAGGCACCCCTGGAAAAAGTATTTTAAATCAAGACTAACTAGTTTCTCTTTCCCTCCCATGCTGCCAGAAGACAGAAAGGTGCCAGCAATGTGGAGTCAAAAGCGAGAGGGAGCTTTCAGCTTTCAAGTAGTGTTACATTTGTGGGTCCTTGTGAGATACTTCCAGGGAGTTGAGTGAGGTAAGAGTGGGTGGAGGAGTAGGGCAAGGGAGGGGTAGGGCAAGTAGAGAAAGAGGGGACCCATAAACTAGAATGCATCCTAAGAAGTAATACCGGGATATGCTGCCCTCTGCAGGATTTTTAGGGGAAAATACACCAGTTAAAACTGGCTACACCTTTGAAAGTTAACATCAATGTCGACAAGGATGTGAGCGGTAGGAATGCTCATATTCTCCTGGGGTATTTATTAGGGAGTGTTCAGAAACACTGAAGATGTGCATTCCCTATATCCCAGCAGTCTCACACTCATGTAAATTTCCTGGAGATACTCTTCCACATTTGCATAAGGAGATATGTATAGGAATGCTCCTTGTATTGTTTATGACAGCAAGAAATTGGAAACAACCCAAATATCCATCAACAGAAAGTTGTAAACATCAATCGGGGTATAGTCCTACCGTGGAATGCTGTACAGCAATTAAAAAGTAACAAGTTTACGTTAATCAGCATGCATACATCTCAAGAATATAATATGGAGAGACTAGTTGCATAAAGATATGTAATATATAATTTATATAAAGTTTGTAAACACATGAAATACATAGAGTGTAATACCATTTACATAACTGAAAATGAAACCAAAACTGTAGGTACTAAAAGCAAACATAGAAATAACGAACACAAAACATGAAAATAGTCTTGGGAATCATAACATGAGAGGGAAGGGCACACTAGATTTTGATTATATATATTATGTTTTGATTCTTTTGTGTATTCATTATATTATACTTATTCATTATGAATATTCATTATATTATACTTATTATAAGGTCTGAAATATTTCATTAAAAAAAGCTGAGGAACTCTGATTCAGATTCATCTAAAATTTATAAAGTTCCTTCCGTTCCACACATGACAGTATGATAGCTAATACTAGAGGAGTCTGCACTCCTAAATGCGATAGAATCCCATTTTCTTGAAACTTCTGCCTCGTAGCTTCAGACCCAGTGAATGTGACCCTGCCTGACCTCCTGCCCAATGCTGTGAGCTCACCACTCTGACTGATGGACTTGCAGGAGAGGGTGTAGGGGGAAGGAGAAGGAAGGCAAGGTAGATTATTAAGACTTATTAAGAAAGGGTATCAAGTGGATTTGGAATTTTCTTTGCCAAACGAATTCAACTTCCTTCTTTCTATGGGTCACATTCTCTCTCAACGTACCGATTTCTTAATAGAAACTGTGTAATGAGTGATGTGGGCACAAATAAAGAAATTCTCTGTTATAGAATCATTAGCACATGCCGCATGAGGAAAAAGGCGAAACATCCGGGGTTGGTTTTATGTGACCTAAGATGGCTAAGACTTGGAGGCCAGTTGTTGGGTACTGAAAGTGAGACCAGATGTTCACTGCTGAGGCACCTATAGGGGATTTCAAGCATCCAGTGAGGTGATAGCCCTATTAGTAGTCAACCCTGGCTTCACATTATAATCACTGGAAAGTTTTAAAAACGCTTGCCTTGCCCCCAGAGATTCTGAATTAGTTGATGTAGGGTGGGGCGCCCCAGGTGTCACTTTCATCAGTATCACTTCCCAGGTGATTCTAATGTACATTCAGCATTGAGATCCACTGTGCTGGAATTGTTATCTTCATGGCCATTGGTTTACTATGGTTGGAATGTTTACTGCTGGCCTATCCTGTTCTGTTTGTGATGTGATTGACAGGATGGAAGAAACACTGGGCAGTTGTTTGTTTCTACTAATTCTCCGGATTCAGACCTACAAATGTGTTTGATGTGTCACTTCTTGCCTGGACGCTCTGCTGGAGACTATTCATCGTGCCTTGGCTTTCCCTCACTCTTTTGTGCAAGGCCAAGTGTTTGGAAACAGGCAGGGCTGTGCTATGCAGCAGAAGTAGGGGAGTCGAGGAGTGAGGAGGGGGGTGGGCATATCACGGACAAGGCCACAAAGACCTCAATTTTTTGTACTAACGGGTCTAGAATCTTCAAAGTCTCAGTCAGCCTCTAGACTTACATGCTGGCTAAAAGAATAGAAATCAAACAGTCCTAGGCCTCCCCTTCTCCATCCCACCCCCGATCCCATTAGAGACTATGGTAGTAACATAAAAAAAAAAAAATGCATGAGTTTGAGAGCTAAGAATTTAGTTTAACCTTCCAATCCAGCAAAGACATCTTTAACAGTACCTTGTCAGGTGGCCATGCAGGCACTGCTTTAGAAGTCTTGGCTAGTTCCTGTTCAAAATACCTCTATAAAATGCCTATACATTTGGCTCTGATGTTAACGTAGAGAACACAAGGAAGTAGTAGTCACCATTCCAGCCCTTAGAGGACCCACAGGAGGCTGGAAGGGCAGACACGTGACCAAGGAATTGCAGTAGAGCGTGAGCGGTAGGGGGCGATCTGCCCATCCTGTACACAAGCTCTCAACCTAGGAAAGAGGAAGCTTTGTGCCCGTCAGCTTTGTAGGGGCGGGGTTTTGCCACCGGGAGGGCTGACACAGTCAAGTTTCTGAGGCTTGTCAACGTACGTTTCGAGCAGCCTCGGCATTACCTGGGAACTTGTTAGAGGCGCAGAGCAGAACCTCAGGCCCCGTCCTCGACCTACGGATGGATGGAAGCAGAATCCCTTTAACAAGATCCCCAAGGGCGCCATATGGACATGAAGGCCGGAGAAGCATTTTAGGGGAAGCACTAGGGATTCTCCAGGTGGGATGCTGAGGGATGACGCTCACAAGAGCTTCCGTGTGTGCAGTGGTGTGGGGCCACTGCCGCTCAAGCACAGGGTGAATGAGGAACAGGCAACGCCATTTGGAGAGGCAGGCCTGGGCCTTGTCATGAAGCGGCTTGTAGAGCGTCCTCAGGAATCTGGATTTCACCATCAAGGCCGTGAGAAGCTAATTAAAGCCAATTAAAGGTTTAACCAGGAGATTTTTGCTTTAGGAGGATGCCATTGGCAGTAGTGTGTGGGACGGAAGGAAGAAGGTGAAGGCAAGAGCCCAGGGGACCCAGCTTTAGGAGGCTGTTGGCATCACTGGAGAAGGGATAAGGACATAAACCTGGGCTGGGCCCGGGGAAAGGAGGCAGAGGTGGAGACAGGGAGCTACTCAGGAGAGCTGAGCAACAGGACTTACTACTACGTGGTAACTCTCATTTCCTTGAAAATCCTTTTAGAAATACATTGTAGGTCATTGGGAGAAGAAAGACCAACACGCAAACAAGCAAAAAAACCTAATACGTAATCCTAGATAAAAGTACAATGTAAAAAAAGCACGGTTAGGAGGAAAACGGGTATCCGTGACAAATTGGAGAAGCAGGAAAGGCTAAATGAAAACGTTTGTCATTCTGTTGTTTCGTTGCTGACTGACAACTGATGCATTCTTTACAATTTAGATTAAGTTAAAACACATTACTGTTGTATAATATCATAGGAAATGCGAAGAACAGAAAGAACACACGACACGCACATACGTGCACATATTAGGATCTTTGTTGTATTTTTGCCCTTCATGACTACAGGGGGTTTCTTCCTGACTAACAGAGGAGCTATTCTTTTAGTATCTCATTGAAAGTGTAATTATTTCTAGAGTATATAGTACCTTTTATTCCCCATTTCTTCATCAATAGTACTTGTATAATAGAATTTATTAGTCCCAAACTTTTCTTTAAGAGCAGAAATAAATTTCCAGTAGTTTGCTGCTTGAAATATTAACATGGCTGATTATATTTTACTCATTCTCTTAGCAAAAAAAAAAAAAAGACTTTTTCATTCCACTTTTAGATTTTAATCAATAACATAAATTATGTATGAGAAGGCTTAGTATATTCACTGCATTTTAAAAAGGTATTTGACAAAACCTGAAATCAAATTACCAATGCTGTCATTTTGTATGTTGTATTTTTTATATTTTTGAAAATATAATGATAATCTGTTATTTTACCACAGATGAATATTAACCTAAACTCTATTTAGAAGAGGATACACACACACACACACACACACACACAGACACACACACAAGCACGCACTAGAAACATCAAAATGGTAATGGAAATGAAGTCATATGTTTCTGAGAAGCATTTGAACATGAGGTGAAAACACCAGAAGAGCTAAACTTTTTGTTATAGCCATTCAGCCTTGCTGCCATCCCCCACTGCAGGGGACGGTGGCGGTGGGGAGAGGGGTTCAGGCAATGATCTAAGGTGCTTTTTCTTTCAGGAGCTCAAAATGGTCACGTGACTGTCACACCGTTCCTTATTCAATTTCCTGAACTCTTCTCTCGGCCATATTCCTTTCTGTCTGCTTTCTTGACAGCAGCAACTCACATTTGGCCTTCATGGCTCCCTCAATAGAATTTTCCCTAGGTTTGTGATGGAGACCCTCTCCTAGCTATTTACACTCCAGAAAGCTAAAACAAAAATGCTTCTTGATGCACATGGGATGTGCTACTCCACAGCTTAGCTGCACTCCTCATGCAGACTGTTTTGGGGACATCAAAAGCTCAGAGAGAGCTGAATTTGCATGCATGACTGGGATCCTAGTTCCAAACAGGTCATTTGATCGTGAGTCTTAAGCTTGCAGAACTAGTTCTGCGGCCCCATAGCTCGGCAGTTTCTACAAGGAAATCCTAGATTATACAGATCGTCTCTCCCATTGACTGTAAATTGGAGCCACGTCTTGGGAGGACAGTTTGGCCATATTATATCACTCGTTTCCACGCACGGATTCTGCGTGGAAGCATTTTTGCTATAGGTTGCCTTGCCTAAGTATCCAAAGAGGTTCAAAGGAGCGTTGTTTACAAAGACCAAAACCCTACAGCTATGTATCTACTACAGGGGAATGATTAAAAAATGATGGTCCATTCCCACAGTGGAATGGTAGGCACCTATTTGTGTGCTCTTATGCAAAGATTCCTAAAGCCAAGGAGTTGTTTGGTGGGGCTTTAGTGTTCCCTACTTTTCAGCACCCTCCTTTCTTTGATATAGACAGTTGATATTCTGTTTTATATTAAGTGTATTACAGTAGAGCTTCAAGACCCTTTTCTAAAGATTGCCCCCATCGAGTCCCTCCTATAACAACATTCTAGAGCTATCATTATAGCATAGTTACATAAGAAAGTAAAAGAGTGAAGTATGTATACATAGTATAGAATCTATGCATATATAGGCATGCAACATTGCTGGAACGGTATACGTGAAACAGTGCCTATCTCTGGAGGGAAGGGCTGGGCATGGGAGTGCAGAAAGAGACTGTACACTTCTGGTCTTTGTCATGAACACATGTTTTATAATTTCAGAAATAAATTTTAAGCAATTCTACATAAATAAGTGAATAAAATGGAGATATAGGCCATTGAAAAGGGACATTATCTGAGTCTTTGGGGTGCAGGCACCCTAACAAAGCCTGCAAAAAGAACAGAGGCCCTTGTGTTTTCTGTGGTGGTCTATGAGATGAGATACTTGTCTATTTTGGCTATCGTTATATCCCCAGGGAAGAGATGGTTTTCTGGAGTCCTACTGCCACTTGATCCTTCAGGACCCTGAAGGTCATGGCTCAAGTCTGGCTGGGATAGTAAACATTACCTCCTCCGAGAAGTCTTCTGTGATTCTTGTGGACTTCCTAGGTCTCTGCCTTCTTTCCACTCCCATTACAAGAAATTCATTGCTTTAGAGTTGGTGCCTATCTGCCCTTTATTCATATTGATTGTATGCCTTTTATCTCCAGGCAGTGGATGGCACAAGAGGTCTTCTGATCAATTACAGCTGCTCTCATCATAATGTTCCCTTTGTTACTCTGCAGATCTGCTGATTAGGAATCAGGGTTTTACCTCTCTACCAAGATTGCAGGTATAGGCCTTCTTTGTGCGGTAAAGGGGAGAAGGTCACACAGAGTGCGCCAAATTGCATGTAATAGGAGATTCCTGGATAGTAGGTGAGTAGCGGTAATTCCTCCGGGAGATCCCTACTTCAGGACAAAGTCCCAACTTCTGAGCACGAAGAATGAGGTTTTTATATGTGACCTCACCCTGCCAACACACACACACACACACACACACACACACACACACACACACACACACTCAGAATCCTGATCTGGGGCCACTTCCTGGTACACACCCATACTCCAGGCTTACCAAGTTATTTGTCCTCCTGGAATACACAAAGTTTTTTTATACCACAATAATACTTTATACCAACTGTGGCTCAATGGCATGCAATTAACCTGTATTCATTTCTCCTTCCTTTGTGTTTTGATTTAATGATGCTTGACTCTAACTAAATAGCTTCTCCTATGGAGGGGAAAAAAAGAGACTCTGGCAAGACGGTGGAGGAGGGGCAAACCCCAATGGTGTCTTACAATCCTATGGGCTTGTAGTGTTCCATGTTATTGTCCATTGGAGTCACTGGAGTGTGTTCCATGTGCACAAGGCCAGCCTAAATTGTAAACAAAAATGCATATTTGTTTTCCTTATGTATATGGAAAAGAATTGTTAGGCTTATAGAAAAAAAGAGATTGTTATGGTTCAATGTTTAATTTTTGGTTTTGCTGGTATAGGATGAAATCTATTTTTATTCCTCCTATTTTGAGTTGTACCTTAGTATTTAGGCATGCACTTATCTCAAGTTTGTCCTGATGGGCTAAGTGGGATTTATCCTACAGTGTTCCAACTTCTCTTATATTAACTCTTACTTTACTAATTGGCTTTTGGGAAAGGAATCCAGGGAAAGGATTAAAAAGCTACAGAGGTAAACTACTCCAGAGTGATTTATACACCCCACTCACAGAGAGCACGTGCCTAAGACATTGGAAGTTCTGTACTCAGCAACATTAGAAAATGACACAAACTGCTGTTTGCCTGGTATGTTGTGATCTGGCTACTTATCGTACATCATCCTGGTTTCAGATGTAGTAAAATGTGACATATCATCAGATATTTAAAGGCTCAAAGTTGTTTTCAGCTCAGTTACAAGGTTAGACTGGAGATATCTATTTGATATGAAAGCAGTTGAGCAGACAGAGCTTGTGGTTCACTGACTACCTGAATTAAAATGGAACCCCTCTGAATATTTCTACTTGCCACTCTGCTGTGACAAGAGCTTGACAGTCAACTCAAAAGAATAACTGGGATAAGAGAAGACTAATAAAGGACACAGGAAGCATTGTCCTTCAAACTGAACACAAGTTGAACCAAGATCATGGTGGTTTCTTTCTTTAACACTGGAGGAACAAATTGGTGTACCTTACTTGAAGTGGTCAGGTAGCATCTTCATTGAGTGCCAAGTGAAACGGAAGGATGACCTGTTCTTCTATGTTGCTATTCGCGAGTTACATACATGATTTATCTAACAGCCAGGGACTTGTTCCTTTCAGTCTGGAGTTAGTAGTTACAAATCTGAGCCCATTGAACCTCTTTCTCTCCTGCCCTATATTTTCATAACAATAAAGAAGGCGGAATCTAAGGCAGGGGTAAATATTCAACTTTGATAGTAATCAAAGAAATACAAATAAAAACAGGACTCCATGTTTTGGTCTATCAACTTGGGCAAAGACTTAAAATTATATAATGCACATTGTTGGTCAAAAGATCGTCATGTACTTAGATGGGAGAGTAACAATGTAAAATGTTAACAGTTTTTCTGGAGGGGAGTTTGGCATATCAAATCTTCATGATGTTTATATTCCTTGATGAGAAAATCTACCTTCTAAGGGAGGTAGAGCAAAGATTTAACAACAAAGATGATAATTGCAGTGTGTTTTATAATACAGTAAAGTTTGAAATGACTGAAGTGCTCATCAGTTGGACATTGGTTTAATCAATTATGGTATGATCATATAATGCAGTAATCTATAGCCTTTTAAAGCCATGTTGAAAAGGTTGATGCAGAAAGATGTTCACACAAAAAAGATGCATTGTTACAAAAGCAGGTTAAAAATTAGTGTCTTTTGTATATTCCAACTTTATTATGGAAGGTGTATAGATATACATATGTGCATAAAGATACGCATTATGATTTAATGGAACTATATACCAAAAAATTGATCCAAGTTATTTTTGGATAGTGAATTTTAAGATTGTTTAAATTTTTTTCTACTTGCATTTTAAAATTTTCTATAATTTATACATAATTACATCAGTGAAACAAAAACACTACTTCTAATTTAAATAAGTAAATATGAATATGGATGGGGAAGCTACGTCATTGTATGACCCTGACATTGATATCAACTTAAGAAGCCTGTGAACCTGACTATGTTGGAGACGGTGTGTTGCCTACTCTAATATCCACTTCTTTGGTTTTAGAACCACAATTTGTAACTGGACACATTGCCACCCAGAATAAAAGACTACATTTCCCATCTTCCCTTGCAAGTACGGCGGTCAAGACTAGATTCTGACCATTGAAATGTAAGTGGAAATTCTGTGTGGGACTTAAAGAACTTTGACTAAAGAGCACGGGTTTACCCTTATTTTTCCTTTTCTCCTTTTCACTAAACACATTGTGTTTATGGTTGTTGCTAACTGATCAGAACCTTCTACTGAAGGGCTTCTTAGAATTAGTTGTCCAGAAAAAGAAAATATTTGGAACATTATAAAAAACATATTTTCAAATGTATCTGTACTGGCATGTTGAATTTCTTGGATTTCAAGATGAGTCTCTCTTTAGTGATTTTTTTTTTTTTGGATGTAGCAGATAAGCCTATATAGACACAACCTCAAATGTTGATATAGCTAAGTTGGAGGCAATAGCTTCCAAACGTAATTCTTAATTATATAAAAGTTAAACATTAAATGAATATTAATGATGATGGAAATAATGGCATTTTAACACCACTGCAAATGTGGCTTATTAAAGTACAGAGCCCTTTAATAAATAAATACATTTAGGGAAGATGAACCCATTATTGAAGGAGAATTCATCATCTGGGATGTATTGTTCAAAGAATTTTTACCAAGTGAATATTTCTGTGGACTAACTTATGACTTTGAGAGAAAAACTATATTAAATTCTGAGACCAATACATGGATTCTTTGGCATTAGTTCATATTGCTACAAAAATTAAGAGGAATAATATAATTTGTACCCTGAACAGACAGTATTATCTCTTACTCTTTTTGGGGGGTGTGATACTTACTTTCTCAGATTTCATCATTATATGGCTAATTTACAGGGTAGTGTGATTGGGTGCTAATTTTGTTAGTGTTGCTTCTGTAAAAACACCCAGACATTTTTAAATGACTTGAAATGGTCATAAAAATACAAGCAATTTAAAAACACATTAATTCCTCTAATCCCCCAACTGTAAAACATTATTAGAAATGGCCAAAGTTAAAAAAAAAACCAAACACAAAACAAAACAGGAGAACAAATTTCTTTACAGAAACATCTCCTTTTTCCTTTCTTTATTTTTTTCTTTATCAATGCAAATGTTCATGTTTTCATCTCTGTAGGATTCTTTCCTCACTGCATTCCACAAGCCCAGAGAAACTCGATGGAACTCATACAAAAACCTCTCCTGTTACCATATTAGGAATCAAAATGTGTAGCAGAAACCCACTGCCAAGTAGAGATAATCAACAGGGAATGTCTGTGCCTTCAAGCCAAATGAGTGCAGAAAAGTGATCAAGGCAGCAAAATAAATAATAAAACTGAGGACTAGCTTTACAGTATGGTCTTATTATACCCCGCTTGCTAATAAAGCTGTGCTGGAAATTTGTATACCTCTTGGCCATTCAGGTACCAGGGCCCAGTTAGGTCTAATTTTACTGTGGATATAATTCACTCTGGGTCACAAGTGGAGCAAAATGAAATAATATATCTCTGTCTCACTAACTACATGAAAAATTTCACGTGGTTCCATGCTTCATAAATCTTCTACCATAATACCTAACTGATCTGTACTACTTTTAATTTTAGGTTTTTTTTTTTTTTTCAACTTTTGCAAAATCTTTAAGTGTATGGAAGTTACCAAAAAACTTTCTGGTCATATTGTTTTCACTCCAAGTAAAATTGGTTAACATTATTTATATTTTTCTTACTTTTTTGCAGCACTCGATCCATTATATACTTGACTAGAAAAAATTTTTAATTAATACATGTGACAAACTAATCGATGTTTCAAACCACAGCACAGTGGTTCTGGAATCCTAGCAAGGAATATGATGGGGATTATATAGTGAAGGCTGAGCAATTATCTAGTGGATTAAACAGACTATTATGGAACTAACTGCCTGCT
Organism: Ursus americanus; assembly: GCF_024610735.1. Classification (NCBI taxonomy): domain Eukaryota; kingdom Metazoa; phylum Chordata; class Mammalia; order Carnivora; family Ursidae; genus Ursus; species Ursus americanus. The sequence continues at coordinate 37,685,149 of NC_142143.1, forward strand.
TTATTAAGACAGTAATGATGATACCTGAGGATGTAATGCTGTAATGATGAGAAATTTGACCTTGCAGCCACATTTTGTAAGTTTTAAAGGAGGCTGAGGTAAGAAACGAGGAGATCAGAGAATAGAAGCTTTCATAAATCAAGACAGCAGATGACAGGAGCCTGGGTGAGAGCGAAATTGTAGACTCAGGATGAAGCAAAGAATTCAGAGCTGTTACAAAGTAATTTGTGTGCCATAACTCTCTGGGGGATTTGTAAATATCAGAGAAATCGTAGAACCCAAACTGCTTCTGGCCATATTACCTGGACCAAAAAAACCAAACCAAAACAAAGCAAAACAAAAAACAACAAAAAACAAACCACCACCACCACACACACACACACACACACACACACACACACACACACACGCACACACACACACACACACCAAGAAACCAAAACCAAAGCAAAACAAAACAAAAAACCCACAGGGACAAACCAACAAAAGTGCCTTCCTTGTATGTTTATTGCATGTCATAGTGTACACAGTTTTCCTGGCTATTATTTGGCCCTTTATGAACTTTGTGAGGAGGAAAGACTTCCTTACCCTTTTCGTCCACATATGGTCACGAGCTGAGTCACCTCTGTTAAATAACTTGCTCAAAGTCTCAGGAAGAATGTGCACTGGATCTCAGATCCTTGCTTTTTCCAAGTATCTCACTGATGCCAATCTAAGTAGGAGTGTCTCGGCTTTCTGGAGGGCTCCTCCTTTCCTTTGAAGTGAGACTTAACAATAACTTCCCACCTTGCTCATTTGGTTGTTTAGTCTTCAATTTGAGCAATTTTTAGTTCTCCGATAGTTGTGGGACTCCACAAGGTCTGGAACTTTTGATGCATTATTTAGCCACTTTGGCTTTGGTGAGACAAGACTACGCCCAGAAACGACAGCAGACAGGAAATGCCCTTTCTTCTAAGGACTGGAACCAGAGTGCTCAAATACCTTGGCTGCTACTGCCATCTCCTGTTCAGAGTGGCTCCCCCGGAACGGCCCTCACACACATTTGCTTAGAATTCAAGTTTCATACCCAAGCCAGACTGCCTCCAGGGGAGTCAGGAATATTGCCCGTGCATGTGAGGTTCCCCATTCAACCCGTTCTGGAAGCCATGTCTTTTGGTAGTGCCCAGTGTTAGAAGGCAGTATGACCAGGCTTAAGGGAGGGAAGATTATTGTTTGTAGGAGGAAGTAGCTGGGAAAAAGACGTCTCCATGGGGAGGAGATGTGGCCAAAGGCGGGGGGAAAAGAAGCAGCAATGTATGCCTCCTCTGAGTATACTGGGTGAAGGACAAACACGTCTACTCTGAAACTAAAATCTCTGTGTGGGGCACGTACAAGAGAAGTGAAGGAACATAGAAAATCTGATCCTCTTCGGCTTCCAGGAGGGGACATCAGAGGAGTTTCGATGTACCTCAGAAGCACAGCCTGTGCTACAGAATACAGCCCATCTACAAGCCAAGGCCAAGAACTGAGATGGCAGGGGTCCACAAAGAGGACTCTGGATCTTCTCAGAACTTAGTGTTTGCCTTTCTGAGAATGTGAGAATCAGAGCCATCCCAATGGTACAGCAAAAGGGCACACCATTTCAGGATTCAATCCTTTCTTTCTCACATGGCTTCCCAACTCATGGGAGGCAGCTAGGTAACTGGGCTGGGGTGGGTGGGTGGGACAGAAGTGGTTATACTACCATCTGGTGCTAAATAGTCATAACTGGGGACGTTCTACACCTCTCCCATCATCAAGGTCTTTACCATATTTGTGGGATGGCCTCCTCTCATAACCAGAAGAGGCTACTTGTACGAACCTATTTTCCTTTCAAGATAGTTCTTGATGCTAAATTTAAGTCAATTTCACTTATTATTAATGGGAAAGTCCCACACAGTGTGATTAGTCACAGGTAATGAACCATCCCAGGGAGAGTTCCAGTGATAAACCCAGAGAAGAGTGAGTTATAGAGGAGTAAAAAAAGAATACAGATCACAGTACCTGACTATTTGTCTAGAACACTAGCTTCCAGCAATAAGAATGCCCTTATTCTGGTGGTACCAGACAAACACCAACTTCTCAACCAATGACCTGCTGATAGAATTGCTCAGTGTGAAAATGCTCTTTATTCTATCTGAACACAGTTAAATACTGCAACTGGCGAGTAGTCCTTAAGCTTGCTCACATAGGTCCTACCCAAACATATTCAGCTCATAGTTGTCATTCTGTGACAGAATGTCACAGAGAGGGTATATGGAGGTCTTCGTCCAGTCAGAAGGGCCACTTGACAGTCTTTTTCTTGATAGCCAATATAAAAATTTAGGCTCCACAAATAATATTTTTTTCCAAAGACCTGGGAAATTCTTGCCACATAAAGACTTATGAGTATCGGGGCACCTGACTGGCTCAGTCAGCAGAGCATGAGACTCAATCTCGGAGTCATGAGTTCAAGCCCCATGTTGGGTGTGGAGCCTACTTCAAAAAAAAAAAAAAAAAAAAAGAATTATGAGTGTTGGATCTAATTGTAATGTGCAGTGTGATCCAGCACCTTATGTTCTGAGAACTATGCTAAGCAGGCAGGAAAGCTTACTGGACATAAGCTTTACCTTCAGTGGCATGTGCCTGACCACTGCTGAGCATAGATGTCTCAGATGAGGCCGACTTCTCCAGATAAATGGCATGTGTATCCTTGCTTGTAGAACTGACCAACCACTGAGGCTTGAAAATAACTCACAGGTGAATTCAATCTTTTTGTTCCTAACACTGTAGACTCTCAGAGGGCATGGTGACAGGCACGGCCAGAGGTCTAGTGGCCAGTGCATTGGCAAAGGCTAATGTTGTGAGGGTCTAGAACGTGTTTTAGGGCCAGGTATAGCATAGTGCAAATTTGATACTTATTCAAACATGACCACTTAACAATTCTATTTTTTTTTTTAAATTTTAAAGAGAGTAGAATGAACTTTACTAAGTCCAGCCATTGTAATTTTATCTGCCATTCATGGGACTTGCATAAGGTAATTGAGGTGTCCAATGAGACAGACAGCAATTAGACTGCTCTGGTATTTGATTAATAGGTTTTACTGGGTACCCACAGTTTTGCTTTTACCCTGCAAAATCTGTATTCAGAGGCCAAGTTCCTGTGCAGTGCTGTTATCATGCTTATCCTTGGAGCTCTGTCTCCAGTACCAATTTATAAGAATAAAATGGGTTCCATGGCCCATTTATAAAATATGACTCAGCCTAATATATTTAAAGAAACCACACAGATCAAATAATATATACTCCTACGTTTTTTGGAAAATTTCTTATGTGAGATTGTTCTTGTAATCAAGCAACTTCTAAGATAGTTGTTCTCAAACTATGGCCTTTGTTGGAATTGCTGAAGGGCTTATTAAAAACAAATCACTGTACAAAAGCTTTTTTTAAAATTTTTATTTTGTGTACTCCCAATAGTTTATATTTGGTTTTTATACATGCCACTGAAGGTAGAGCTTATGTCCAGTAAGCTTTCCTGCCTGCTTAGCATAGTTCTCAGAACATAAGGTGCTGAATCACACTGCACATTACAATTAGATCCACACTCATAATTCTTTTTTTTTTTTTTGAAGTAGGCTCCACACCCAACATGGGGCTTGAACTCATGACCCCGAGATTAAGAGTCTCATGCTCTGCTGACTGAGCCAGTCAGGTGCCCCAGGAGACGTACTGGGACTACATCAAAATAAATAGCTTTTGCACAGAAAAGGAAACCATCAACAAAATGGAAAAGCAACCTACTGAATGGGAGAAGATATTTGGAAATGATATATTCAATCAGGGGTTAATATCCAACATATATAAAGAACTTATAAAACTCAGCAGCGAGAACACAATCTGATTAAAAAATGAGCAGAGGACCTGAGTAGACATTTTTTCAAAGAAGACATACAAATGGCCAATGGATACCTGAGAATATGTTCAACATCACTTATCATCAGGGAAATGCAAATCAAAACCACAGTGAGATAGTCCAATATGGCTAGTATCAAAACGACAAGAAATAAGTGTTGGTGAGGATGTGGAGAAAAGGGACCCTCACACACTGTTGGTGGGAATGTAAATTGGTGCAGCCACTGTGGAAGACAGTATAGAGGTTCCTCAGCAAATGAAAAATAAAAATAACCATATGATCCAATAATTCTACTACTGGGTATTTCCCCGAAGAAAATGAAAACACTAATTTGAAAAGATACATGCACCCCTTTGTTTATTATAGCATTATTTACAATAGCCCAGATATGGAAGACGCTCAAGTGTCCATTGATAGATGACTAGAACGTGGTATGTATATACACAATGGAATATTCAGCTAGAAGAAGGAATGAGGTCTTGTCATTTGTGACAACATGGGTGGACCTCTAGGTATTATTAGGGCATTATGCTAAGTGAAGTAAATCCAACAGGGAACGACAAATACCATGTGATTTCACTTACGTGTGGAATCTAGAAAACAACAAGACACGAATCAGACTCATCAATACAAAGAACAAACTGGTGGGTGGTTGCAGAGGAGGGGGGAAGACGAGTGCAACAGGTGATGGAGATTAAGAGGTAGAAAGTTCCAGTTATAAAATAAATAGGTCATAGGGATGAGAAGTAAAGCATGGAGAACATAAATAATATTGTCATTATGTTTTATGGTGACAGGTGGTAACTACACTTATGGTGAGCACTGAGCAATGTATAGAATTATCAAATCACTATGTCGTAGACTGAAACTAACGTAACATTGTATATGAACTGTACTTTGGTAATAAAAATTTTAAAAAATTGCTGCGCCCCCTCACAGGTGCAGCTGATCTTGGGTGGGGTCTGAGAATTTGCATTTCTAACAATTTCCCAAGTGTGGTTGATGTTGCTGGGCCTGGAATCACACTTGGAGAATTACTACGCCAAGAAGCACAGGTTTTTACCAACCTCTCCTTCTCTCTCTCTTTCTCTGTTTTGATCTCTAGATTGTTGTAACCCCCATTCATGTCTGTAGGGGGCTGGACCGTGTCTCCCCAATTCACATGTTGAAATCCTAAGGCCCAGTGCCCCAGAATGTGACTGTGTTTGGCGACAGGTCTTAAATAGGTAATTAAGTTAAAATGAGGAGGGCTGAGTCCATCTGAAGGCCTTATAAGAGAAAACCTGACTGGCACGGAGGAAGAGGAAACGCTGCGCTCAGACTGCCTTGGGCCGCGAGCAGCAACATCAGTGTCTCCTGGGCCTCCAGCCTCCGCCTACCCTGCCAACCTCTACAATTTCGTGAGTCATTTGTTTAAAATCTTTCTTTTCTTTCTTTCTTTTTCTTTTTTTTAAACACACATCCTATTGGTTCTGTTTCACCGGGGGACCCTAATATAAGGTCTTGTTCCACTCAGTTTCTGGTTGAAGCCTAAGGATAAACCTTTTCTTATGGTTTCCAATGAGTGGAAAGTACTGGGGAAAAGAAGCTTATTGGCTTTTCTCATATGCAGCCATCATTGAATGTCTATTATGATTTATTCTGAGGAGTTGTATATGCATGGTGTACGGCGACTGCTTTTTGCTCACGAAGAGGACCTAGCTAGTTTTTCATTGTGGGGACCCTCCTGTTTGAGTTGCTTTTTAACTAGTTTTGTTTGTTGTCAGTGTTATAACAAAGGTAACTGCCTCCCAGATATGTAACTGTCCGTCTGGACGGGGGTCTGATCAGAAGAGCTAGTTCAGGCCCTTCATATGCTGGGGAGTCAGGCGAAATTTCTTTGGCATAGTCTGAATGCTTCACAGATATGTCAGGATGGGTGGGGATGGTGTCTTATTATCTTCCTTTTGACTTTTCCCTAAGTCCTGCCTCACACACCGAGGACTTAATGAGCTTTCACAGAGATTTCTACATCAAAACAGCTCTTGGGGAGCCATGAGCTCTCCTGAGCACGAGCTTCTTTCATCCTTTGTTGCGGTTTTTCTTCCGCCTCTGGCACTGACGTGATTGAACGTAGGGGGCTATTTAGGTTTGCAGCGCAGACACCTGTGAAAATCTTCTCAGGCTGCCCGGCTTTAAGTTAGCTTGAAGAACAGAAATTAGAGCCTTCAGAATTGATCATTCCTAGATAACCTGCGTAAAAAAAGACTTTTTCAAACTCGAAACCCAGATTTTATCTGCCAGAGCTTGAACCTTTGAACCTGTGCGCAGCCTGCAAAGTCACGCGTGTTCAGACGGCAGCACCTGCTGGCCAAGCGTGGTAGGGCAGCTCTAGAGAGGCGCCTCCACTTCCCGGCAGGAGGGGGCTAGTCCCACAGGGTTTGCGTGCAGCCTTACGGGAGAAATTCTTGTGGGAGCTTTGGGAGTGTAGACTGACTCAAGCTGGAGGATCCGTTCTAGTGTCAGAAGGTTCTGTGAAGGGCTCTATGCTTCCGAAAATGCGGAGGCACTTACTGGGCAAACAGTGTTGCGAGTATGCGTACACCAGGGACCCTCTAACTTCTTAATCCTTTTTCCTAAAAGGTTTGAGACTTAATTGTTAGTACTTTTTCCAAGTGGTTATCTCCTATTGATAAGTGAAACAAATTGAAAAATAAATTCTTTTCACAGAAATCTGCTAGCCAAGAAAAGCACTGAGAAAAGACATTTATTCCAAAGTGGAAGAAGTGGCGATGGATTTTTGTCAAAGGCTGTATCACGAGGGGGGTTTGTAATACTGGCTTCATGCGTGCTAAGTGAACGCATCATGGGAATATTCTGGCATGTTCTTGATAATACGGTATATATGTATAAGCTGACAGTTGACTTGATTCTAGTTAATATAGCCATTTCAACTTAACCACCAGTATTAAATTTGCCCTTGTTGGATATTTGTACTTTTTGAAGCATTTTGATAGATTCTATATCCTAATGAGAAGTGGATTAGCCACCTGGCATCATGTCTTACAGATGAGGTTATAGACACAAGACCCTGAAGAGATTTATTCAAGGTCACATTGTTTGTTAGAACTGGCACCCAGGTGCCCTGTCCTTAATTGCTACTCGAGCACTTCTCAAACTCCTGGGCTGATTACTTGAATCCATCGATTATTGTTCTGTTGCCTAAAAGGGCGAATGAAAGTATAAGACTGGTATTTGTTCCACTTTTGGATTAGAGGTTTGGTTCTTCATGGACTTCATGGAAACCAAAGGACTAGCGTGTCCTATGGATATGGCAACACAGGAGCCACCATGAGTTAGAAAAGGTGAACAAAGCTAACGGCTGCCTTTCAGCACCGCACCGTTGGTGCAAAGCTTACTACCAAGCACTGTGGTTGCATCTGTTGAACTGTCAGATGGCCTGGTTACCTGCAACTAAAGCCATCCTCTGGTTTTTCTCAGCCTTCTGAAAAACCGACAACCCTGCCTGGCATCTTCTTTCTACCCCTTTCTGCCTGGTACACTCTAGGATATTTGGGGGGCTGTCCCCAAGTGCAGTTGGCAGGGAGATAATAAAATGACATGTGGAAGCTGGAAGTTCTAGGAGGATGGACAGGAAACTGGCTCTGCAGGCAGGAGAGCAGGCCTCCCATGTGCTGGGCATTATGCTTGATTCTGTAAACGTATCCTCTTATTTATTCATCAACAATAGCCAAGAGAAGTAGGTGGTATTATCCTTGTTTTGATGGAGAAGTGGTGGCTCTTGCCTGAATCAGCCTCTGTCCCTGTGCCCACTTGTTTCTATGTAGTGACACTATGTAAACATACAGGCTAAGTTCGGCATAGAGGTGGGAGAGTGGGGAGCTTGGACTCCATGGGGAGGGTACCAATAAGGTAGCTGGAGGAAAAGTAGAGATCCAAGAATAGGAGAGAAGGTGGAACTAGGTATCTTCTAATCATCTTGGCTCTAGAGAGAAGGATGCTCAGATAAACTCTTCTTGCTTTTATTTAAGTCCATTTAGTTTGTCCAGCAGAGCTGCAAATGAAAGATCTATGGAAGCTTTGCTTAACAGATGTTGTCGTTGTGGATATAATGGATTGTCTTAAATTCTGTTCCTCAGAAAAAGTAGGAGATGGGAAAGCACCCTTAATTCCAGTGGTTCTCAATACCATCAACACCAGCATCCCGCAGGGACTTGTGAGAAATACAAATTCTTGATACCACCCCAACCCTCCTTGAGGGGGGCCAGCAGTCTGCCTTTGACCCAGACCTCCAGGTGATTCTGAAGCGTGCCCAAGTTTGAGAGCCGCTTCTTTACTTTGTAGTATGTACTACATGAGGATTTTAATCTCTTTCCTCATTTATATACGGGGGGGAAAAAAGCCTTAAAAAAATCCATCAGCAATCATCATGATAAGACTTAATTTGCTTTCTCCCCTGATATGTTCTGGAAGATGAGATAAATGTAATAATGTCGACTTGTTGACTGTTCCTAATATAAAGAAAGCCAGTGCAGGTTTTTTCCTTCTTGGCAATGTACTTGAATAGTTTAATTGACTTCTAGAGAAAATGAAATATTTCTAAATAACAGGAACATCACATCCGATTTTTGACTTTATCTTTTATTCCAATATTATTTTCTTCGGCACTATCTGCTGACAACAATGGTTGAAATTTTAAGAGGGTAAAATTATTTAAATGACCACAGATGGCTTGTTACAAGGTCCTATAACTATCTGCACTTAAAAATAACAATATCAGTAATTGTTTTAAAACTTGGAAAGGCGGGGGCGCCTGGGTGGCTCAGTCGTTATGCGTCTGCCTTCGGCTCAGGGCGTGGTCCCAGCGTTCTTGGATCGAGCCCCACATCAGGCTCCTCCACTGGGAGCCTGCTTCTTCCTCTCACACTCCCCCTGCTTGTGTTCCCTCTCTCGCTGGCTGTCTCTCTGTCTAATAAATAAATAAAATCTTAAAAAAAAAAAAACAACTTAAAGGCTAAGGAAAAGTTCAATATTCCTTCTCCTTCCTCCTTTATCCCAATCCCCTAAGAAAAGAAATAGCTTTGAAATAATAGGATTCTAAGATTACAGAATTTCAAAGGAGACTGGGCACAAAAGTACTGACCTATGTATTAATGTTGCCTACATTGACTAGGTGGAAATTGAAACTACAAGATTTATTTTCGTGGTACTGGTAATTTGTGTCATCTTGAGCTGGAGAGTGATGGCAAGTAGAAGTTTGGGGAGGGAACTGCTAGAAAAGCTGTGAGAAAATATTGTTAAATATCTGTTAACAGAAAAAATTATTTCTGGCTCCTAATATCAAGTTTTCCCTTCTCCCAGAAGTCTTCCATTTCTAAAACATGCCATAAAATATACCACATCTTTTCTTTTTTTTAAATAATGAGTTCTCCCAGAAAACTTTCCTCCTTAATAAGTCCTGTCTGCAAGTATCTGGTATGTATCTATTGTTGACAACATTTTATATATGTTGATTTATATAAGCTGACATTAATCATATGTTAAAATCTTTTTTTTTTTTTTTGCTTCTGGAGTACAGGGATCATATTCTATCAATGTTTGTTTTGATCGGCATTTACTGATCTGCTATTGCATATTTTCCACCATAATGGGCACTAGGACATGTGTGCCAAAAGTCAACCCAGGAAAATACAGTTGGCTGGTCAGGCAAAGCCAGGATAAGTTAAGAATTCAACATAATAATCCAAAGATTTTTTTTTAAAGATGATACTTGATTAAAAGCCAAACAAATTTCAGGGGAGTAGGGGGGAGGGGTAACCGGGTGATGGCTATTAAGGAGGTCACGTGTTGTAACGAGCACTGGGTGTTATACGCAACTAATCATTGAACACTACATCAAAAACTAGTGATGTACTGTATGTTGGCTAATCGAACATAATAAAAAGAAATGTGAGTAAAAGCCAAATAAATTATTAAATACAAGTTAGCAATTGATATGAACTTAGCATAGGCCTTCGTATTCTATTGACCTAGAGTGTGAAACTCCCTCAATGGTGTTTGAACAGATTCCCTGGTAGTTCAGAGGAGCTCAGCTATGTTGCAGTAAGGGGCCCTCCTACCCCAGTATTCTCTTGTTCTGTGGATTGGACTGACCGTGCATACTGATCATTCTGTCTGAAGTGTAATAAAGGACAAATGGAATATAACTGGTAGTAACAAGAAAGATACTTTGTCTTTAGAAATTAATTCAATTAGAAGGCCAACTTTTAGCTTGAAAGAGCAATTCAGAATCTGATGTTGGTAACGTGAACATAACCTCATGCAGTTACAGGACTAAATTCAAAATGTTCTAAGAAACATGAAACAAGAGATTTCAATTCTACATAGTAATACAGATTTTAAAGTTGATTGTAGAAAACATGTAAACTTTTCCTAGATTAGAAGCTGTTGGGATTAGAACATCATCTATACTTAGGAAAAATGTATCAGGATTGTTCCTTTTATGAATCCCATATCCCCCCCCCCTTCCCATTTTTAAGACTTGTAGTATGGAGTCTTTAACCTAAAATGATGATGACAAGAATTTGCTATTTCTGATACTTGGAGGAATAGTTAGAATCTTCCCTTGTACCAAGCCACCACCATCTTGTTGCAGTGGGGATCCTGCCTCCATTTTTTTTTTTTTTTTTTAAAGATTTTATTTATTTGTTTGACAGAGACACAGCCAGCGAGAGAGGGAACACAAGCAGGAGGAGTGGGAGAGGAAGAAGCAGGCTCCCAGGGGAGCAGGGAGCCTGATGTGGGGCTCGATCCCAGGACTCTGGGACCCCGCCCTGAGCCGAAGGCAGATGCTTAAGGACTGAGCCACCCAGGCACCCCCCCCCGCCTCCATTTTGAAGCCCTCCCCCGGCCATCTTCTACACAGCAACCACAGCAACATTCCAAAGTGCTGGCAGATCTCCTTATTGTCCTCTTCTTTAAAAACTTCTTACAGCTAGCTTCCCAGTACAACTGGGATACAAGCAAAGTCCCTTCCGTGCCTTGATGCCCCTACGAGAGCTGGCTCCTACCTGCCTCTCAGACCTCATGCCCTGTCCTCGCCCAGTAGTGCAGAGAGATCTGGCCATGCCAGCCTCCTAGGTATTTCTTAAACTACACAGTTTCGTCCCATCTCAGGACCTGGCACTCACTTTCTTGTTGTTAAAACCCTTTCTTCCAGGTTTTCAAGTGTCTTTGTTTTCCAGAGCAAGTCTACACCCTCATTCACCCTCCATGTGATTCTGTGTGTCTTCTTCGGACACTTTTCTCCATGTAGCCTGCTATTGTGCCCCTTAGCCTGGGTGTCTAATAAAACTTTCATTCTCTGAGCTCTAGTTCTCTATTCTTAATCAGAAAAAGGATGACTTCATTTAACCTAGTTTTGTGCTAAATTAGTATTACCTGGGAAACATTTAAAAAATCATTGTTTTCTGTGATCTTCAACTGTCTCTCAAGATAGAACCTGGGCATCTGCATTTAAAAAAATCTAGAGTGACTCTGATGTACTCAGAGGATTGAGAAAGACTGGACTAATATCCCATTTAGTATTTCAGTATTTTAATATTTAAACATGCTACAAAATTATCAAATATATTCTCTTAGCATGTATTCAAGTGAAATACAATGTATCAATTTAGGCAGGAACCCCCTCAGCCAATCCTCTTGTGGTGGGGATGATCTCAGATAATACTCAGCCTTCCCTTACTGTTGCCTAGAAATCTGTTCATGTACTCTTTGAAGCCTTTACAATGGTCAACATAATAAATACCTTAATTTCTAAAGTATTAAAACATTTGGTTTAGAGATGGTTCATGTCTGAGCATTAACCAATTAAAAATTGTGTCTAGCTATACTAACTAATGTACGAAGTATTACTAAGTATTTTGCAGCCATAATAAAACAAAGTCATGATTGTCTCATGGACTATAAGTCTCCCTAACTTTATTATAAAGATTAATTTAGGAAAATCTGGATACCTTCTCCTCCCTCTGTCCCCCCCCCATAGTGAGTGTGGTACTGAGTGTGGTACTGAGTGTGGTACTGAGTGTGGTACAAAGACATTGTGTATCCTATTGAAAGTAAATTTCTAGTAAAAAGCAATTTGTTTTTCTCCCCCTTGATATTCCTGTACATTTTCTTCTTTCATTATACTCTTTGAGTAGAGTATATACTTTACTTAGACTAGAAGAAGAAATATCTTAATCAAAGATTAATAGTAAGGTCTATAAATGTTGAGTTCTCTATTTCACTAATTAATTTACAATGAAATCATTCAGAAGAATTTTGTAGTGCAGACATGATTGATTGATGTCTCTGCTATAACCAGTCTTCTTCCTCTCTGTCTTTTGTCAAATGAGAGTAAAGGAAAGAAAATGAGCTTAATGCCTACCATGCATTAGGTCCTTTAAAATCACTTGGCATTAAAAAATGATACAAAATTGTGTGTATGGTGTATAAAAAGTTTTCAAGCATTGGGATTCTCATGAGATTCATCTATTTAACCTTAATTTTATTGGTAATTATGGAAGTAATTTTATGTAGACAGGCTAATCCATTTAATGACTAAATACTAATGACCAGCAAAACAACTAGAGTGTAGATATGCCATTGGTAAGACTAAATATATGGTCCAGATGTTTTAGCATTTGAATGGCAAGAGGGAAAACCCATCATCTGTTTTTTGAAATGATGCTGTGGAAATCTTTTTGATGAATTCTAGCTATGTATTTCAGGTTATTGATGTGGGCTGAAACAAATTTTCTTTAACATAAAATAAGCCAAATAGATCCATTACTATCTCAATAGTCAGGCATCCTTAAATGTATGAATTTAGAAATGTGTCATCCTCTAAGATGAGACATGAGAATAAAGGGTAGGTCATGTGTCGTCAACTTCTGATTGGTATTGATCTTTATGAGTTTAAATGGGTTCATATTTGGATACTGAATCATCCTGCAGACTGTGTCATATACTGCATAGCAATCTATCTTTATCAGTGTTTATCAATTGCCTACACAGGTTAAACCTGACACACTGTTGGAGCTTCCTCCTGTAATTTTTTTCTAGCTGCATTTTCACTGTTTTCAATTTTTCCTTCCCAGTAAAAGCAATATTATTTCCATTTTGACAACTGCTTCAGTGATATCCTAAATTATATTCCTATCTGCTGGTCTATTGCAATTCAAGTTAATACCTAGCTATATACCTCCAGCATTTACCAGGTACTTATCACCCAGCTGTCTGGGCTACGTGAGCGGTTTATGTATTTGTCTGATTTTAAATAATACATGTGCCCAGATGCTAAAGCATTAGAGCAGATTGCAGCCAAGCAATGTATTAGGTCTTCCATGCAGTCCCTGTGATAGCTTTCAAGTTAGTCAGAAACAAAGTATACACCGAAATGGCCGTTGTCTCTGGTCCTCACTTTCCCAGAATGGAACAGCATAGGGATGTTAGGGTTTGGCAGAGGGGTAAATATTGGTAGTCTTTGTTCTTTTTCAAAGAGCAGGGAAAATCAGAGCAGAATGAGGTGGGGGAAGATGGAGGAAGATGGAGGGAGGCTGACAGAAGTCTAAAGAAATACTTTCAGGATTGTCTATCCAGACATGGTTAGACTAGATCTCAGATTTCTTTAACTGGACCAGATCATTCTTGATTAAACAGAATCATCTCTATGTACATAATATATATTATTATTATCTCTATTATTATCTCTATGTATTATCTCTATATTATTATCTCTACATAATATATTATATATATTTATATAATATATATTATATATAATATATAATATATATATTATATATATAATATATAATATAATATATAATTATGTACATAACATGTACATATTTGTACCTATGTACATATAATATATATGTTATGTACATAATTATATATAATATATATGTTATGTACATAATTATATATTATATATATACTATATATAATATTATATAGTATATATACTATACATAATATTATATAGTACATATACTATACATAATATTATATAGTATATATACTATATAATATTATATAGTATATATACTATACAATATTATATAGTACTATATAATATTATATAGTATATATACTATATAATATTATATAGTATATATACTATACAATATTATATATTATATATATACTATATACAATATTATATATTATATATATACTATATATAATATTATATATTATATATACTATATACAATATTATATATATACTATATATAATATTATATATTATATATATACTATATATAATATTATATATTATATATATACTATATATAATATTATATATTATATATATACTATATATAATAATATTATATATTATATATATAATTTATTTTAAACTTTGCATTGACTTAGATTGGTTTACCTCTCAATACTCTATCTGTACTCTGTCCCTTACTCTAAGTAAATTGCATATTACAAGTGGGGAGTAAAGAAGTATCCTCTATCTTCCTGTTACCATTTGCTGTATCAAATCATTTCCTGTTATCACTTATGTGTCAGTAATCTGTATTTGCTATGTTCTTATATACTCTTTGAACAGCTGATGTTACAGTTTATAGTAAAACTGTCTGCGTCCTTGCTTGTTTCTCGTATTACATGTAGTTTTTCACAACGGCAAAAAGTTGATGTGGTTTTGTAGGTACACCAGAAAGCAAACCTCTCTTAGAAAACGGTAGTTGATTATTAGTAAATTTTAAAATTGTTGTCCAAAGTATATTTCCATGGAAACTTGCCTAGTTACATGTTTCAAACATACATTTTAAAGATTGAAAATGTGATGGCCATGGAGATACTCTGTCAAAACAATATCTAAACTGTTCCTCTTTGGAGAAACAATGATTAATAATAGGTTGTCCTGTCTCCTGTATCTGTTACCCACTCATTCTTCAAAGAACATTATTTTTGTGATGATACATGCTGTTCAGTTGGTGTGGATAGAGCATATTTGGAATATGAGTTTAAAATGTATAGAGATTGGAGAGCTATCAACAACAGATTGATATTTTCCATGTAGCTTACAAAATTACTGTATACTGATGACCTCATTGTCAGTCATGACCCCCTAGTATTCTACCCATTGTCTCTCAAACCTCACATGCAGGTTTGCACTCCCTGGTATTTTAAAATTCCTTGGTTTCTGTTCACAACAAATCAGCCATCCTGAATAAAAATCTTATTT
The DNA here is from genome assembly GCF_024610735.1 of Ursus americanus. Classification (NCBI taxonomy): domain Eukaryota; kingdom Metazoa; phylum Chordata; class Mammalia; order Carnivora; family Ursidae; genus Ursus; species Ursus americanus. Next base: position 37,700,309 of record NC_142143.1, read on the forward strand.
TTCTTTCAGTTTCCTAAGGGGTGTAATCATATGTAAACCTGTCTACATAACTGTTGGGGGATCAACTAAAGATTCCATTACAGTGATTACAAAGGATAGTGACATCTTGTCTTTGCTCTTGGCAATGTCTTTGCCACGTTCAGAAAACAATGAAAATAGGCCACTTTAGCTCTTGGCCATCTTCTTAATACATGCTTTGGAGTTAATGACCTATGGACTGTGTCATTCTTTATTAAATGAGGTGTTTTTCATTCCTGGGGGGCATTTCAAAAATCTTAAAGCAATAGGATTCTGGCCTCCCCAAATGTGGACATTTCAGAGCTGGAAAGGCATTTTGAAAGCTGCTTTTACGGTTTGTTTAAAAAAAAAAAAACAAAAAAAAAAACCCCAAAAAACCCTGTTACCTTTGTGTTTTGTTGTATATGTTTGAACTCGTGTTACTCAAAGGGTGATTCTTCAGAATTTTGCATCAGAATAACAGGCAGTTAATCTGCAGATACCTGAGTCCCTGTCCAAGAGATAATAAAAATCACTGGGGTGGGTCTGGGTACCTACATTTCAACCACGAAATCCAGGAAATTTTGATGCACTCTGTTGATAGAAAACAACTGTATAACCACTGGGCCCGGTGCCCATGCCTGATCTTGAAAGTAACGACTATTGCTGTGCTCCTAGCAACATCATTTGCACTGGGTGGCTGGAATGAAGCACATTAAAGACTTTGGATTCAACTAAAGAGCTTGGACATGGAGCTAAGTATTCTAGGATACTTCCAGCATTCCTACGATGGGGTGGAGAGTTCTATGGTGAGATAGCAGAGCAAGCCTCCATATCAACAGGCTGCGAGGGCACAGTGTAGATCAGTGATTCAGCAGCCAGACGAACCTGAGTTCCAGCTCCACCTCTGAAATCGTGGACAGTTACATAAGCTCTTAAAGTTTCAGTTTCCTCCTCTGCAAAATGATAATCCCAGTACCTACCTCCAGGGTTACTGCGAGGATTAGGTGGGCTAGTCTCTGTGAGAGAGAGAGCACAGTGCCTGGCTCCATATCAAGCACTTAGCAACTGCAGGATCTTAAGTTATTCTAGTTAACTAAAACTGCTCTTAGCTTTCATTGGCTGTCCTATAATTTAGGGCTTATGAAGCCTATCAAAGACATGCTTGAGGGAAAAGAATAGGCCGCTCATACTGGAATTTTTACAATGTGCTATGGATTCACTGTCTTTCTGTAAAAACTATGGTTGATAATTTGTGTTGCTGAAAGGTATGATTAGTGAGATAGTCCCTAGTCTATTGAGAGTGTGCCTTAAGTCAGAGAACTGACATTTCCACATTTTAATTTCTTGTCAGGGTTTGCTAATGTGAATGAGAACAACGTGATGACATACAATTCTGTTACAAGTAGATAGAGTCCTGGAGAGTAATGGCAAGTGGGATAAATCTCCTTACTAAGCAGGTCTTTCTGAACATGATGGGATAGGCAGGTTTCTGGCATTGTGAATACACATCCTTAATGGCATTCAAGGATGAGTTCCATTGGAGTTCATCCAATGGCAGGATTTAGGTGTCACAGGCTTAGTAAAAGAAGGCTGGAATCATGTATGTGTATATCATATCCTTGAATGATATTTTTCACAATACATTTAGCCCTGGAAATTGGGATTTAAAGTACTGGTTTCTTCATAAATTTTCTTGTGACTAGAATATAGAAATTCTTCTTAGAAATTTCCACCACTATAATATTTATACTCCCCGAAGCCTATAATTCTTTCCCTGGGCCAGTAGTGTTGTGTTTTTGTTCTTGGTTTTGAAAGAAGTAAGACCAAGTATGTATGCATGTGTGCATGTGTTGAAGAGAAAAAGGCTACAGGTAAAGGCTAAGTAGTGGTAAAAGATGGGGTCTGAGGAACTAGAAAATTATTACAAGAGCTCTGTAGGTATTTTCTGACCTGGTTGGATCTATAGTCCCCTATAGCTATATGCATGCATCTTGGAATATTTGTACAATAGATAGAAGAAAATGTGCACAGGATGTAGAGACTCTTCTATTTCAGTATAACAACATGACTTTGTTTATGAGAACTTAATGACCTTCAAGAGATGTCAAAGATATCAGATTGAATAGATCACCTAATTGATATATTGATAATTAAAAAACTACTTTGTAAGGAAAGAGTTAAAATGTGTTAACTTAATCTCCTGTATTGGTCAAACCATTCTAATTCCCAACAGTTATTTGTATGCCAAGCCTGAATAGTCTGGATCTATACATACATAATTAGATATTATAGAAATTTCCAAGACCATTTAATAGACATTGTAGCCTCTCTCTTAGCAACTATTACTTGGGCATTTCTTAATAATGTATTGACATTATAAATAACTTTTAAAATAAGCTAAATCTGAATTGGCATCTCCAATAGAATGCATACAAAAAAAATTTTGTGCATCATCCTTAATCAAATGCACATAGAATAATAGAATAAGAAAGTTGTGATGGTAACTGGCTAGAAATATTTCAAAAATGTCTGCATAGCTGACATTTAAATAGTTTCATATGTGAGCTTTTATACACACACACACACACACACACTGACTATAATTTTTATTCTTTACAGTGACTTCGACAAGCCAGCTTTCTAAACCTTATTAAATAAAAAAGTAATAGAATCCTTGATTTAAAGATGAAAAGGCCTCAGATGTCAAAGAGTTTAATTTTTTCATTCAAGAGATTGATGTCTGAACAAGCTATGTGACTTGCCCATGGTTATGGTTCTCATTATGGTGCGATCGCGGCGAACTCTTCAAACAAAAGGGTACAAGATGTCAAATATTTCTCATGAAGGATACCAGTGACATAAAATATTCAAAGATGATAAGGTGGGTAAGAGGGTGGAGAGCACAAAAGTGCTGAAAATGAAGACAAATTGAGATGAAATGGAGACAGGTTAAGATATTAACGGTGATGGTATTTGGAGTAATACGCGTGTCTCTGATCTCACGCTCATTTTCTTGATCCCCTACGGGCAGGTGACTGAGCAGACTTCTTTGTGTCAAATGTGTTCAGAATGACTTTGCAAGGTGCTGTGATAATTATTGTTCCAGTAGAACGTCTTTGACGTGGTGTGTGAAGTCAAAGTCATGAGAGCAAGCGGGAAGGGCGGGAGGTGTGCAGATCTGCAGAAACACAGACTGCGTACAGGACGGCAGGGGAAGGGAGGTAGGACGCGAAGGGGAAGCGAGGCCACTGCCGGGAGAAAGCGGGGGCTCCCGCAGACCCAGGCAGGCAAGGAGACGCCAGGTAGGGATGCCTAGAAAGGACGAACTTCAGGATAACGGCCCTGAGAATTTTTGTAAATCATTACGAGATTAGAGATTGTAAAAGATACTTAAAGACCTAAACACTAGAGAATTCCAGGCATGCAGGGTAGTTATTAACATTTTAAATAAAAGCACAATGGTCCTGGAAGATAGTCTGTGCAACAGAAAACAAATGGAGAAAATGCGAAGAAAAAAATTCCAAAGACTTGTTTTGGGGAAAAGTGTGGCTATTTCCAAAGGAATTTTATATTTGTGAACTTTTTTTGGTTGGGAATGTATCCTTTCTAAATACTCTATATAAAATACATATTTTAAATATTAAGAATCAAATAAATTCTGCGGAGGGGTGCTGTACCTTTCTTTGGAAGTGGTTTAGAGCAATTTTATCTAAGAGTAGAGTGAAGGACTAGACAACTCTCAGAGATTAATTCAGGGCCCAGGATATGCAGTGTTGATTTAAAATAGTTCTGACAGCACAAGAACAAGATCAGAGACCATGGCAATGACCTTCACCTGCACCATCTTCATCTTGAGCTAGCCCGAGTTTCCATAACAAAGTTTGTTTTCCTTTTAGCTGCAGAATTTTTCCTGCTGGCTCACTTAGTGAGAGACCACTTTACCCAGCTAAGTGACATAAGCTGGAAAAGAAGCAATCTTTGGAGAACTATGAATCACCATGTCTTTTCTCACCCGAGACACCAGAAGCACATTCTATTCATGCCTTTATTTCCTTCAGTTACTATGCTTATATACAACACATTTTCCTGAATTGAGAAACAGGTAATCAAATTTATACCTACGGTTGATTGCTCCCATCAAATTGATAACTATGGCCTCATACACCAGTCTATTCTAAAGCACATAATATCCTGCATATATAGTCTGGCTTATAATTTTGCCCTGACACCATTTTGAATGTAAATCCTGGCACTCTGACATCAGTAATTTGGGTATCATGACTTTAATTGTGTGGGTGACATTTTGGGGGGGTGAGCATAAAGATTCAAGTTATGTTTCTAAAGTTAATCAGACTTGAAAATCAATGAATATACATAAACCTTGATTGAGCACCCACAAATAGGGAAAAAAATACACAATCCTGAGAATTCATTTCCAATAACTGATTATATACTCCTTGTCTCTATAGAGTTTGGGGGAAAAATTCTTGATATCTGCTTGTTCCATGGTGAAACCCAATACTCCTCCCATCCCTGTCAGCTGTTTATTATAAATTGCTTGGTGGGAATAACCACTACCAGAAAAGGTAAACAATCAAACAATAACTCAAAGATCTGGGTATTAAACACCTATAAACAGATTAAGAACATAATGTCTATGTAATTCAGGAGAAAGCCAATTAAACCTATCCTGTAACAAGTGATGATGTTTTCTCACATCTGCTAACAATACTGAATCAACTTTCATTCTTGTTTGCTGGTACGGTTCTATTCAAAACCTGAAATGTTGAAACTATGAAATCATCATCATGGCTCTGAGTATATGGTGCTCGAGATCTCCCAGGAGAGCCTGTCAGAAATGTTTGTCAAAATAGTCCTTCATCTCTGTGCCATAGCATTTTTGTCTCTAAACCGTGTGGTCAGGCAATGTAAAGCCACTTAAACATTTTTTTGTCATTGAACGTAAATTTTACATGCAGATGGATATTAAACATTTTTTTTACACCTATTCTAGATATGACCACTCTGGCTACAGATCCCTGTTAGATGATACATTTCTGTTTAATACAAAACTGTTCATTTAGTCTTGTCTTTAATACCCACGAGTTAGGTAGACCTGGAAAAGGCTGTCTGGGGATTTTTGGCTTGCAAATCTAATCATAGAAACTTTGTTTATGAAATATGTGCTATAAAGGCTTTTACACAAATTTTCATATTAGCAATTGCAATGAGCCTATGTTTAAGAGGTGGTTAGGGTAAATACTTAAAATCTGCTGGGTATTTTCAAATCTGGGAACTTTTCTTCACTTTCTGTGTTGCTGGTATAATTCAGCACTCTGAAATATGAAATGTGATGCATATGGAGAATTTTTCTACTAAAACTTTATTTTCTTTATTTCTGAAAAATCTTCTAGATTAAAATATCACCTCTTAGCATACCCTCAATATTAAGTTCTTCAGATGAAGGTAAATACTCTTGTTGAATAACTAGGACACAAATATGTTCAGTATGATTCTAGTTTCCCCAGAGAATTTCCAAATAATAGGTATGATCCAGCAAAGGTTATATTCTGGGGGCCATTTATCACAATTTTGTTTTTAGAGTGTTCTAGAGGTGAATTCCTCTTGATAACTCATCAAAATAATAAAGATAAAGAGGGATTTGTGCCTTTTAGAAAGGCACTGGTGCTTTACATGATTAAGAATTGAGAAGTACAATGTAAAAATTCTGTGGTTAAGTTTTATTTTCATGTATCTGTAATCTAGGGATTCACTCCTTCATAAGATGAAAGAATTTAAAAGCTATTGCAACAACAAATAAACCTAATTTAAATTCTGATCATTCCGCTGTCTGTTTTGTCTGTCATTTCTGCAAGGGACAACAGCAAAATGTTTGTAAAGGGTAGTTAGAAAAGCAGAAGGATTTTTTTGTTTTGCTTTTTAAGGAAAAACAAAGAATAAAAGTAGCTTGAATAGCCCTCTGTACCATATGGATTTATTTTGATATTGTACTCTTGCTCAGGATAAAAATATAGTTAGAAAATGGAAATGTGTCTGTTCTACGAAGCATATTAAGGCCTCTATCAGGCTAGGAATAAATGTTTCAACAGTTGTGTTAAGTGTGGGTAAATTTCCCTTAGAGCATTTGTAGAAGAGGGCAAGTGACCCTATGTTATATGTAGTACCAAATACCACAGGCTATTTTGAGAGGAAATCTTATATTTTATGAGTAGTCTAGAAAGGCTTGCATTTCTACAATACCCGAATTTGTTTGGTAATTCGAGAAGGGAATTGCACTGTGACGTTGATAGTGCATCAAAACCCAGGAATCTCTATTTGGTGTTTGGAGTACAAATCATTGCCATAGTTTCAAATCTACTTTTTTCCCTCTGAATCCCTATACTCGCATTCGGGCTAAGAGGGAAAGTGCTGAAACCATATCATTTTATAGAGCTCGATCATTTCCAGAAGAGCGGCACATGTGTACATCCTCAATTTTGGAGGAAAGCTTTATTTAGGATTCTTCTACCATCTCTGATTTCTCTAATTTCCTGCATCTTTTTTTTTTCTTTTATAGATTCTTAGTTGTTGAGTAAATAACAAGGGGAGAGAATCACCTGCCTTTTCTTTTTTTTTTTTTTTTTCCTCCCCCCATCCCCAGCTCAGTCCATTAGGGTGTTAGAAAAGGAGTTTCTCTGGAGAACGTGAAAGGGAGCAAAGCATGTGTTCCTGCATTTCTGAAGAGTTCCTGAGGTTAGAGTGCCTTCTGAATATTGTCCAGAATTGTATAGAAATGTGAGCCTGCATTAGCAGGGGGGGGATGTCTCGGGGAATGTAAGTGTCATAGGAGTTGAGCGTTCTTTCTTGTACTGAGAGGAAACTTCAAAGCACCATGGGCAAAGGCATCTAATTTTCACGAAATGCCTTCTGCTTCAACCTGAGAACCATCTAACCATTCAGTCACTTCCCTGAAGTAACGAATTCCCATGACTGAGAGCCACTGGGTCATTTCCCTATAAAACATTTCTTTAGCCAGTGGTGGTACCTTGCCAACTCAACACATTGACAAAATGGTCTTATAAGCCTGCCTCATGACCTTTCTTCTGTGTGGTCTCATCAGCAAGCAATAAAATAGGCTCCTTGTCCTCGATTCTCATGTAAAAACCTATCTGTCAGAGGTAATTACCTAGACAGATATAGGCACCTCTGAGACGAAGCCAGAAATCATTATAATACTCTGTAATTAGTGTTTATTATTTTATCTGTTCATGTCAGAAGTACGGAGAGGGAAAAAAAAAAAAGGCCCCTCTCAGCTGGACAACCCTATCCTAACAAGACATGGAAAATACTAATGTGAAAGCTTTTCATTGTCTGCATTTTCTTTGCCATGGCAACTTCAAATCTGCTTGCTTCCAGTAATTTGTAGCTCAGCCACGCTCTCTAACCCGCACACAGTCAACGTGGCATTTCATCCAGGAGAATCTAAAGCTTTCGCCTGACAACAGGTGTGGGTATTATCTTGACGAAGCCTGCATGATAAGCTCCTCATTTTTCTCTACGGGGACAAGTAGTACATTCAGGACTTGTTCTTGGCAGATGTTATTTCGACAGAAACTCAGAATTCAAATCCTTCAAGCGCTGTGCATCCTGTGTGCTAAGGTGGGAAGTCAGCGCGCAGAGACGCTCCTGCATCTCCGTGCAGAGACGCTCCTGCATCTCCGTGCAGAGCTGGACCTGCACCTTGGCTTTTGCTGCTCTGCGCTTTGTAACCATGGTGGTCCACTTATGTTCTCCAAGGAGATCTTCTGGAATTATCTGATTCGATGGGAACTTGAGACCATCTCAACTACAGGGTTTTACAAAGTTTAGGTATACGGTTTTACCTTTGAACAAAGGGATAGGTGCATTTGGGGAGAGCAAAAGAAATGCATCTCTAATGCTGTAAAAAAAAAATCGACACTGTTTTAAAGTGGAAATCTGGGAATTCAGAATCACGGTAATGTAGCTTAATATAGGCCATTAATCTTCAATTTTTCAAGAACTAAAAAGTATGGTGTAGTAGCTAGGGTCATGGAGTTTAGATTCCTTAGTTCTTTAAGCCATAGTTATCTTGGCTGCAAAATGTTGATAATGATAGTATGTATTTCCTAGAATCCTCCCAGGAATAAAAGGAGGCAAAGACGGTCAAATATTTACCATGCACAGTGCCAGTGCATGGTAAGGTCTGAACAAGGTAGCTGTTAGTCCTGCTCTATCAGACGACATGGTATGATTGCACATTGGTGAAATCTTTCGTGGGTTTGGCGCTCGGGGACACATAGTACATTTCTCTACCTAACTTGGAGATTCTACACATGGGAATGCTTAACCAGGACCAGGAAATTGGGGGTTTCAAGAAGGAAGAAGGTACAGTAGGTATTTCTAGGAGATGGTGGGGTTGAGGGGAGAACCTCTTTTGCCAAGTTCCGTTGGGGGATTGCAAGGAAAGTTCTTCCAATTTTGTGAAACAAGCTGTCTTCACTTTGAGGAAAGCTCTTGATTGAGCCCCTGCACAGATAGGAGTGATAGATATTTGCTGATTGACTGACTGAATAAGGTATAAATGTGAATAAATATGCTCTAGGACCACATTTCAAATTACATCTTTGCCAACGAGTCTCTCTGAACTCCTAGCCCTGTCTTCAGGGTATGCTAATTAGTTCCTGCTGTTAATATCTTCTCAGAAGACCTAAATGACAGGTGCTGTTATACCTTCTTTTTTAGGGGGGAGTTGAGGGAATGTTGAAAGACAGTCCAAGATGAGTGTTAAAATTTTCATCTTAACAGCAAAGGGAATCTTTTTAGGTAAAATGGGTCAATTCTAAGTTTTCCAAAGATGTCAAATTGTTTCTGGAAAGGGGTGTTTAGGCTCACAAATCAGAAAACCTGTTCCGAGTTAGAAGGCCTGGTTTAGATGATTGGTTCGCTCACATACACTCTGGTGAGAACTGGGCAAGCCATTTAACTCCCTCAGTCTTGTTTCCCTAGCTTTTCGATGGGGTAAATACTAGCTATCTCAGCTTTGTTGTGACTGGAAGATGCCATTCTGCCTGTAAACTAGTAAGCACAGTGGATGGGAGAGAGGAAACCCTCAATAATGGTTATTGTTATTTTTATGGTTTGGGGTAATCTTCGTATTAGTAAACCTGCTTGTCAAGTTCTGGTTCTATCAGTTGATATTTCAGTACACGTACATCTGATTACTGTATTGAGAGGCGAAAGACACAGCAGAGAGGTTTGTTTGAAATCCCAGATGTCCAGTGGTTTGCTACCATGCTTGGAAATAAAGATTTCAGCCAATCCAAACACTTGGGCTAAGACTTTCCATAAAACACCAGGAAGCTGTATGTGGATTTAGCGTGTTCTCGTGTAGTTTAGCCTGCTCTTTGAGACTTTAAGATTAACAAAACCCTTAAGTATTTTCAGGGTCCTTAGAGACTCCTTGGAATGGTATCCCAGCTGGCACCTTTTGGTAGCCTTCAAAAGGCCAATTTTCTTTATTCCTTGAAAATGTACATGTCATTACCCAGACATATTTTCAATTAAGGTTTTAAAAAACAACAGGGTTTCATTTCCTGGTGGTCTTCCTAACCTAATTAAATAAGTGACTTGTTATTTCAAGCACATCCCATTCTCTTTCCTGCATTTTGATTAACTTGCTAAAAAATTCTCTGCTGATATATTTATTGGGTCTGAGGTCCGTTTACTAAATCATAACCTCGGAAGTGAAATGAGGATGAAAGTTGTCAGAACCATTACAGGAACATTAGAATTAAATGCACTTCTTTTCTCTGGAGGAAATTAGCCTGTAGGGAGGTGGAAGGTAACAGATCCCTGATCTCCCATTTGAAAACAAACACCTTGACACAAGCCCTGTTTTCAAACATACTCATTTTTTCTGTTACCTTATGCCTTAATACATCTTTTGTACTAATTTTGGGATTCGAGTTTGAAGAAGTTACATGTAAAAATTGGATAGAAAATAGTATTTCATGTCCAACAATGTAAATTCAGAAATAGAAAGGCAAATTTTATAATATCTATAGGCATTTTGGTTTACTTCCTGGCAGAGTCAAAAATGGTGTACTCTTGAGTCTCTAAGTTATTTCTTTAATCCCCAGTCTACTTTTATTTTTTCATCTTTTTTTTCATCATAAATGTACTCATTAAGCCACATTCCCTATTTTCCCCAACTCCCCACTGACCTCGCTTCTGGTAACCTTCGGTTCTCTAAAATTAAGAGTTTCTTTCTTTCTCTCCTTTTCCTTTGCTAGTTTTTGTTTCTTAAATCACACATGTGAGTGAGATTATATGGTCTTTTTCTGACCTATTTCACTTAGCATTATACTCTCTAGCTGTATCCATGTTGTTGCAAATGGCAAGATTTCATTCTTTTTTATGACCGAATAATATTCCATTGTATGCACTTCTTTATCCAGTCATCTATCGATAGCCACTTGGGCTGTTTCCATAGTTTGGCAGTTGTAAATAATGCTGTAATAAACACAGGGCTGCATGTTAGTTTTCCTCAGTGGCTGCACCAGTTTGCATTCCCACCAACAGTGCAGTAGGATTCCTTTGTCTCTGTATCTTTGCCAATACTTGTTGTTTCTTGGGTTGTTGATTTTAGCCATTCTGCCAGGTGTGAGGGGTGATATCTTCTTATGGTTTTGATTTGCATTTTCCTGGTAAGTGAGGAGTATCTTTTCATGTGTCTGCTGGCCATCTGTACGTCTTCTCTGGAGAAATGTCTGTTCAAGTCTTCTGCCCATTTTTAATTGGATTATTTGTTTTGGAATATTGAGTTGTATCAGTTTTTTATACGTTTTGGATACTAACCCTTCATCAGGTAGTTTACTTGCAAATATCTTCTCCCGTTCCGTGGGTTGTCTTTTAGTTTTGTGGATTGTCTCCTTCACTGTGCAGAGGTTTTTTATTTTGATGTAGTCCCAATAGTTTATTTTTCCTTTTATTTCCTTTGCCTCAGGAGATGTATCTAGAGAAATATTGCTATGGCCAATGTCCAAGAGATTACCACCTGTGCTCTCTTCAAGGATCTTTATGGTTTCAGTCTCTCATTTATGTGTTTAATCTACTTTGAGTTTATTTTTGTGTATGGTGAAAGAAAGTGGTCCAGTTTTATTCTTTTGCCTGTTGCTGTCCAGTTGTCCCAGCACCATTTGTTGAAGAGACCATCTTTTTCCCATTGTATATTCTTCCCTCCTTTGTCAAAGATTAACATATAATTATGGATTTATTCCTGGGTTTTCTATTCCATTCCTTGATCTATGCATCCATTTTGATGCCAGTACCATACTGTCTTAATTAGTATGGCTTTGTAGTATAACTTAATCTGGCATTGTGATACCTCTAGTTTAGTCTTTCAAGATTGCTTTGGTAATTCGAGGTCTTTTGTGGTTCCATACAAATTTTAGAATTGTTCATTCTAGTTCTGTGAAAAATGCTGTTGGTATTTTGTTAGGGATTGCATTAAATCTGTAGATTGCTTTGCATAATATAGATATTTTAACAATATTCTTTCAATCCATGAGCATGGAACATCTTTTCATTTCTTCATGTCATCTTAAATTTCTTTCATTGGTGTTTTACAATTTTCAGAGTACAGGTCTTTGACCTCTTTGGTTCAGTTTATTCCTAAGTATTTTATTGTTTTTGGTGCAGTTGCAAATGGGACTTTGTTGTTGTTTTAAATTTCACTCTCTGCTTCCTCCTTATTGGTGTAGAGGAATACAACAGATTTCTGTACATTGATTTTTGTATCCTATGACTACCAAATTTATCAGATCTAGTAGTGTTTTGGATTCTTCTTTAGGATTTTCTAGATAATATCATGTCATCTGCATATAGTGAGAGTTTTACTTCTTCCTTACCAATTTGGGTGCCTTTTATTTCTTTATTGTCTAACGGTTGCGACTAGGACTTCCAGTACTATGTTGACTAAAAATGGTAAGAGTGGACATCTTTGTCTTGTTTTTGACCTTACGGGAAAAGCTCTCATTTTCTCACCATTGAGTATGACAAACATATTCATTTTTGTATTGAGTTAAGAAGTCACTGTCTCCTAGGGTCTGTATGCAAGTAATTGATGATGTCAGAGCTCTCCAAATTTGGGCAGTAAATTCATCTACTAACCATTTTTAGTTATATTTAGTAATTTCCCAAATGAGGGGTTTAGTTTGGATCAGGGTGTGGGCATTCTAGCATGTTCTTCAGGTTAATCACTGTTGATCTGGATTCCAATATTTATACTTTTGTTCTTGACATGAGTTCATGATTTAATGCTAGCATCTCATTAAAGGCATTTGCCCAACTGTGAGTGGTTCTTAGATTAGAATGGTGTGAAAATCACTGGCAAATCAGGACTGAGACTTGCCCCCCCCCCAAACCCCAGTTTTCTTGAGAAGTAAATGACCTAACATTATATAAGTTTAAGGCATGCAGCAGGATGGTTTGATCTACATAGATTGTGAAGTGATTACTACAATAGATCCAGCTAACATCAATATCTTCCTAGAGATAAAATAAAAGAAAAAAGGAAGAAAATGTTCTCCTTGTCATGAGAACTATTAGAATTTACTCTCAACTTTCTTACATATCATATAGCAGTATTTGCTATAGTCATCATATTGTATATAACATCACTAAGACTTACTTTATAACTGGAAGTCTGTACCATTTAACCACCCTCCTCCAACTCCCCAAACCCTAGTAACCACAAGTCTGATATCTTTTTTCCTATGATTTTTGTTGTTATTGTGGTGGTGGTGGTTGTTTTAAGATTCCATGTCGAAGTGAGATACCTGTCTCTCTGACTTATTTCGCTTAGCATAATGCCTTCAGGGCCCATCTATGTTGTTGCAAATGGTAAGATTTCCTCATTTTTTATGGCTGTATAATATTCGTGTGTGTGTGTGTGTGTGTGTGTGTGTGTATGCATGCATGTGTTTGTGTATCTGTCTTACAACCTTAACCATAAATGGACACTTAGGTTGTTTCCATGTCTTGGTTATTGTAAATAATGCTGTGAACATAGGATAGGGGTGCAAATATCTTTTTGAGTTAGTGTTTTCATTTCCTTTGGATGTATTTCCAGAAGTGGAATTGCTAGATCATATGGTAGTTCTATTTTTAAGTTTTTGAGGATCTTCTATACTGTTTTCCATAGTGTCTGTGATAATTTACGATTCCACCAATAGCGCACAAGGGTTTCCTTTTTTCCACATTTATACGAGCACATGTTATCTCTCTTTGATGATGGTCACTCTAAAAGGCATAAGGTGATCCCTCATTGTGGTTTTAGTTCGCATTTCCCTAACGACAAGTGTAGTTCAGCATCTTTTCATGTACGTGTTGGCCTTGTGTATGTTGTCTTTAGAGAAATATCTCTTCAGATACTTTGCCTACTTTTTAAAAATTTTGATAGAGTTGTAGGAGTTCTTCATGTATTTTGGATATTAACACCTTACTAGATACATGATTTGCAAATATTTTCATTCTGTAGATTGTCTTTTTACTTCACTGACGGTTTCTTTTGTTGTATAGAAGCTCTTTAGTTTGATGTAGGTCACTTGTTTTTCATTTTGTTGGTTGTGCTTTAGGTGTCCTATCCAAAAAATTACTACCAAGACCCATGTCAGGGAGCTTTATCCCTATGTTTCGTTGTAGGAGTTTCATGATTTCAGGTCTTATGCTTAAGACTTTAATCTATTTTGAGTTAATTTTTGCAAGTGGTGTAAGACACGGGTCCAGTTTCATTCTTTTACATGTGAATATCCAATTGTCCCAGCACCATTTGTTGGAAACTATCTTTTCTCTACAGAGTATTTTTGGTTCCCTTGTCAAATATTAGTTGACCATATATGCTTTGGTTTATTTCCAGGCTCTTGATTCTGTTCCATTGGTCTATTTGTCTGTTTTTGTGCCAGTAACATACTGTTTGACTATAGCCTTTGCCTTTTTTTTTTTTTCCTCTCTAAATTTCTTTAACTATTTGGGGTCTTTTTGTGTTTCCATATAAACTTTGAGTGTTTTTTTTCTACTTCTTTAAAAAATGCCATTGGAGTTTTGATTGAGATTTCATGAAATCTATGGATGGCTTTTGGTAGCATTGGAATTTTAACAATATTCTTCCAACCCATGAGCATAGGATGACTTTCCATTTATTTATCTTCTTTGGTTTCCTTCATCAATGTCTTGTAGTTTTCAGAGTAGAAATCTTTCACCTCCTTAGTTAGGTTTTTTTTTCCCTCCCTTTCTCTCTGTTTTTCTCTCTTTATTTCTTTCTAGATTTTATTTGTCAGAGAGTGAGATTGAGACTGAATAATCAGCGTGAGCAGCAGGCAGAGGGAGAAGTGGACTCCCAGCTGAGCAGGGAAGCCCAGTGCAGAGCTTGATCCCAGGACCCTAGGATCATGACCTGAGCTGAAGGCAGATGCTTAACTGACCCACCCAGGTAGCCCAGTTAGGCTTATTCTTAAGTGCTTTGTTTTTTATGGTATTGTAAGTGGAACTGATTTTTTTTTTTCAGAAAATTTATAGTTAGCATATAGAAATGCTACTGATTTTTGTATGTTACTTTTGTATTCTGCAACTAGATTGAATTCGTTAATTAGATCTAACAGTGTTTTGGTCGAATCTTTAGGATTTTCTATATATGAAATCATGTCTTCTACAAATACAATTTTACTTCCTCTCCAATTCTGATAACTTTTATTTTTGTTCTTGCTTGATCATTCTAGCTAGGACTTCCAATGCTTTGTTGAATAAGAGTGGTTAAGAGTGGGCACACTTGTCTTGTTTCTGATCTTAGAGGAAAGGCTTTTATCCTTTTACTACTGAATAGGATGTTAGCTGTGGCCTTGAATTATGGCCTTTATTATGTTGAATCCTGTTCCTTCTATGTCTAATATGTTTTTATCATGAACAGATGTTGAATTTTGTCAAATGCTTTTTCTGTGTCTATTGAGATGATCATATGTTTTTCTTTCATTCTATTAATGTGATGTATCAAACCGATGTTGTGCATGTTGAACCACCCTTGAATCCCAGGCATAAATCCTACTGGATCATGGTGAATGATCCTGTTAATATGCTGCTGAATTTGGTTTGCTAGTATTTTATTGAGAACTTTTACGTCTATATTCATCAGGGATATTGGCCTTTTTTTTCTTTTCTACCAGTTCATTTTCTAGTTTTGATAGTAGGATGATGCTGGCTTGTTAAATGAGTCTGGGAGTTTCCCCTCCTCTTTGTTTTGGTTTCGTTTGTTTTGTTTTTGGAAAGATTTGAGAAGGATTGCTGTTAATCAGACTAGCTTTTGATGTAGAAGTCTATGAGGCCACTAAACTAACCTCATCAATTGATTTTTTTTAAATTTATTTATTTGAGAGAGAGAGAGAGCAGAGGGAGGGGCAAAGGGAGAGGGGGAGAGAGAATCCCAAGCAGAGTCCCTGCTAATCGTGGAGCCCAATGGGGGCCCAAACCCACAACTCTGAGATCATGACTTCAGCTGAAATCAAGAGTTGAACGCTCAACCAACTGAGCCCCCCAGGCTCCCTTCACCAATTGATTAAAAATTTTTTTTCTTTACAAATTCATTTCTGTAAGTTGTATTATGTAAAGAGGCTATGTACTGCAGCTTGAGTAGGAAAAACCAAAACAATGTTTTCCAATAGACTATTTTTCTTGGGAGTGTTAAGAGTTTGTATTTATGTGTCAGATTCTATAACAACAGACGATTCTCCAAACTATGTCATACTTGCCATATTTCTGAAGGTTTCTAGACCTATCCTGAAGAAAGGCAGGTATCAGTAAACTGGGATTGGGTTGAAAGGGTTTTGTAAAGGAATTAAGCCTTTGAGCATCTTTTAGTTAGGGAAAGATTTGTAAAAGAGGAAATTTGAGTTTGATAATCTGAGGAGACAAGTATTTTTGGTATGGTGTGTAGCATAAAAAAGGAATACAAATCTAGGGTGAGGATTGAAAGTGGGGATGAGGGTAAATTCCATGGCTTATGTCCTGTGTTTTATATAGTTAAGAATTAAACAACATGAAGAATAAGTGAGGGGAGAAAAAATAAAAGTGAGAAAGACACCCTAGCCAATAGCTTTCAAATGTACTGATAAACACATAGGAATAATTCATCATGGTTTGGATGAAGAAAAAAAGTGATTTTCCAAGTTAGGTTAAAAAGTTAAATAAATTTTGGGGCACCTGGGCTCAACTCAGTCAGTTGAGCATCCGACTTCTGGTTTTGGCCCAAGTCATGATCTCAGGGGCATGACATTAGGCCCCAGGTTGGGTCAGTGTGGAGTCTGCTTGAGATTCTCTCTGCCTCCCCCCAACACTTCCCATCCCCTCCCCCAAGCTTGCTCTCTCAAATCTTAAAAAAAGGTTAAATAAGTTTTAATCTTGGTTAACTATATACTAGGTATTTCCATTTGTTTTTCTAATTGGTATCATCAATTAAACATGTTCCAAAGGTAACCCATACTGTCCATTCTCCCCAAACCTGGCATATTGCAGATTTCCCCAAACCAGTGTTTAGCAACTCTGTTCTTGCCAATGCTCAGGCCAAAACCGGTGCACCCACCTTTGTCTCCCCTGCTGTCTTTCGTTGTCAGAAGCAAGTCCTATTCTTCAAAATATATCCAGAATCTGACCACTTTTCATAAATGTTCTCTGCTTCATTTTTCTCCTAAACACTTACTATCTAACACACTCTATATTTTACTCACTTATCTTGTTTAATGTTTTTCTCCCTCTCCAGAATATCAGCCTCATGAAGGAGGATTGCTTATTTTATTTGCTGCTGTATCCTTAGCCTCCAGAACTGCCCAGTACATAGTAGATGTGCTGTAACTCTTGAGTTGATGAGCAAATAAATATATCAAGAAAGGGCAAAGGGCAACAAACATTAAATTAAAATTATTATTAATTGATTCAACAGCTATTTTTGTGTACTTCCTATGTGCCTTCTTAAATGTTGTCTCTAACTCTTGTATATACTGTATATATTTCACTAAAATGCTAACCTGTCCTTAGGATCTTGTATAAAATAATTCCAGAATACATATCCTAGAATAATACATAATAAACATTTGAATACTTATACAATACACATATATTCATATACTATATGTTTGTGGTAATGAATGAATGAAATATATCCCCTCCTATTTGGGTGGACAAATTAGTAATTGCAAATTAAAATTAAAAAAATCCCAGGGGATCTCATCACATTTGGACAGAGTTTACTTGGAAAGAACTCTTTCAGAAATATAATTAAACTGTTTTCTCATGTACACTATCTCCTCTTTAATTTTGAGGCTGGGGTGATGACAAATATGTGTTGGAACATAATTATAAGCACTCCTTAGAAAATGACAGGGCTTTTCTAAATAACAGATTTGGTATGTTGAGTAAATTGTATATCATTGTGGCATCTTGGATATTCTCAATTTATAATCAGTCTTAAAGGATTGTAGGACTCAAAGGGAGAACAGGAACTAAGTTGTTTATACAACAATGGCAATATGGCTAACATCTGAATTTTCAAAAGCAATTCTGTCATATGTAAATGAGGTTAGATTTCAGGATACAGGTATGATTTCTTGAGAACTAGAAGGATGAAAGAGATTGAAGGTAGTACTTCTTAAAATTCTTATGATTTAAATAATCCTATGAATCTTCTTAAAATTCATATGATTTAAATAGTCCTATGATTTTCTTCTATTTTATCCTATCCTTAGAATTGATAGGCTTTCTCTTTGTAGGACATTATTATGCCTACACACAATACAGAAAATGGGTAAGAGTTAAACATCTGAGAACGTAAAAAACAGGTTACATGAATCTCTCTGAAAGGAAAGATTTAAGAGTGCATCGCACAGAGGTGCTCTCTAGGCATTTATTGAAATGATTTCATGAACTTGAACAATAAACAATTTGAGCTAAAAATCAACATGGATTCTGTTGCTTTCTGGTTTGCCCTGGAAGAAGAGTCCTAGAAATCTTCTGATTAGATCATTCATATATGTACAGTTTATAATGAGATGTGATATTGGATAGTAAAACATGAAGGTCTTTTGGCAATTTACACAGGAAAGAATACAGTCATTTGTGGATCATTCATGAAATGGGCCACTTGTCATCTTATGTGTGAGATTGTTATAAAGTTAGCTTGATGAATTTCGCATTGGAAAATTTGTTTTACTTCAAGTTTAGTGCCATATAAACCAGATAGTGCCTATTTAGAGAAAGAAAATTTTTTGAGGGAAATGCATCACTGGAGGGGGGGGCGGAGAAAGCCATGTACCAAAATGTAATTGTAACTCTCTCAGGAAAATAAATTTATTATGGTTATGATAGTTTTATAGAGATCATTATCATTTTTCTCTCAATGCTTTTGATCCAAGTTTTAAAGAAATGTTACAACATATTTATCTTTGTAAAATGAGAAGCAAGTATGGACACTGATGGAATGATAAAGCAGGGGAATGCTGGGCTTATCTTTTTCATTTCTTCCTTCACTACCTTTGAGTGCCTGCTCCATCAGACCGCATGCGAGGCACTTGATGTCCATTGGGGATGCTTGGTTCCCGCAAGCGTGGTTACATTACTGGTGTGACGCTGTGTGTGATTAAGGGAAGCAAAGGCAGTAATACAGAATAACAAATGCAAAGGTAGGGATTGTCTTTGGTTTTCAGATGAGGGGACTGAAATCTAGAGAGCATAAGAAACTGGCTTAAGGTCCTATGCCTGATGAGTGGCAGAATTGGGATCCTAACCCAAGTCAGACCGACTCCACAGCCAGGGCGAGAATTGTGGTTCTGGAACTGCCAACCATTCCAATAAGAGTTCACTGCTTAAAGTTCTCAGTGGCTGCTTAGCACGTCCAGAGCATAAAGTTCAATTGCCTTGATCTGGCCCTGCCTATCTCTGTGACCTCCTTGCTTGCCAGGTGCTGCTGTAATGGCATGGCTTGCGGGTTATTTGCGTTCCCCGGTCTGTTGCACACAGCTGTGCCTTTGCTTTTAGGGTCCAGTCCTGTGGGTCCATCCTCTTGCATAATCCTTCACTCGGTTCTTTCTCCATGAAGCCTCCGTGATAACCCCAGGTGGGGTTACCTACCCTTCCTCTGACCTCCAGTAAATTCCTGTTAATCTTTATCAGGGTTCAGCAGATTACTGCCTGAAGACAAAATCTGGCTGCTGCATGTGTATGTGGGCATGAGATAAGGTTTTCAGATTTTTAAAGGTTTGGGGGGAAAAAATCAAAAGAATAATCCATGAGATGTGAAACTATATGAAATTTAAATGTCAGTGTCCACAAATAAAGTTTTATTAGAACACAGCCACATTTATTCTTTACATATTGTGTACGGCTGTTTTCATGTTACAAGGGCAGAATTCAGTAGTTGCACGAGATCTTGAGGCCTGCAAAACCTAAAGTATTTACTCTCTGCTTCTCTACAGAAAAAATTGGACTCTTACTAAATCACATAGACTATTTCTTTCTAAGTGGCTCTCCCTGACCGGGCTCTGAGCTCCTTGAAGGCAGGCCTTACATTTTATTCATCTTTGTATCTCCAGCTATGATACTCAGCAGGTAGGCATTTAATACAAATTTGGTGAACACATGCCTTCATACTTTTGTCCCTAGGACAGGTCTTCAGGTCTTATGAATAGCTATTCTGCTACCCACACAGTTTCTCCTTTTCCAGGCTAAACATCCCGCCATTCCTATTCTTTGTGTGACATTGTGAGAGCTGACAAATGTGTTTTAGTATCTCTTTACATGTGTGTTTTAAAATTGTGGTGTTATCTCGGGAATTTGTGAAGGGTGTGTCATTTACTGGAGCATACCATTTTTACATAAAAATTAGACATCACATTGGTAAACTACAATGTGCCATTCTTCTGGGTTAATGAATAATTAACTTTTTTTTAAAAGAACAAAAATTGAAACATGGGAGCACCTGGGTGGCTCAGTTGGTTAATCATCTGCCTTGGGCTCAGGTCATGATCCCAGGGTCCTGGGATTGAGCCCCCACTTCGGGCTCCCTGCTCAGTGGGGAGTCTGCTTCTCCCTCTCAGCTGTCCCCACTTGGGCTCTCTGTCTCTGCCAAATAAATAAAATCTTAAAAAAAAAAATTGAAACAACATGATATAATTTTCTGTCTGAGGTATGACAAAGGCAAATGTGGGATGACTGGCAGATTTTTTATTTTTAAACTAGAAAACTTTAGTCTTTTGTGGTCTCCAGTATGGAGTTCGATGCTCCCCCCGGGGAAGAAAATATTAGAATTTCTACTTATTTTTAGAGGAAAAAGAATAAAGACTTAGAGATTTACTAAGATTTGAGTACAGAACCCCAGTGCTACCCTTGTTTGGGCATGACTCACACACAGGATGCCAGGGTTCCCGAAGGAGGCATGGGAGCTTCACAGTGGAGGTTGGGGCACCTGAGGGACTCTCACTGGTGTATTTGCTTTGAGTGTGTTGCTATGTACTGCAGTTTATGTGAACCAAATTATACTGATATATGGATTGTATTATTTAATTGTAACCAAACTAATTCCTCATGAAATGAGCATGTCACTTAAAGTGATTCCTGGAAAACAACAACTGTGGCTTGAAAACTTGATAATGTAAATTTATTTCACGTAAGTGAAAAAGAAGACCATGACAGAGCTGGCATCTGCCTGACTTCTAGAGTGAGCTCTGTGTCAGTCATGACTTGAGGTAAAAATGATCTATTTTAGGGTAGATCTATTTTAGACTTCACTAGGGGTTAATATTTTTTTTATTTTTAAAAGATTTTATTTTTAAGTATTATCTACACCCAACGTGGGTCTCTAACTCACAACCTCAAGATCAAGAGTCATGTGCTCCACTAACGGAGCCAGCCAGGCGCCCCTAGGCTTCATTTTAAAGAACTAACCACACTATTATGCCCAAAGATTACTGCCTTTTCCGTGGTAACTTAATAGGTAATCCTAGCATTATCAGTCATTAGAATCACACAACTTCATAGCTAGGTTGTGCTAATCAACTTGTCTATAAATATAATCTGGATATCTTTACTGTAACCTAATGTCTGAATCGGTTCAATTTGATTTGTTCTAATTCAATTCCGTTCAGTTCAGTTCATATGATAAGCCCAACATGGGGGATACAATGAAAAGTTTGCATTTTCATTTAATTTCAACCTTAAGGGGGCCTACCGTGTGTTAGGCAATGCTAGATGATGGTCTTGCAAAAACGAATGATCAGATCTCTAGCCAACAGGAATTCATAGAGAAAGAGCCAAAGGATACCTACTGTGTGTAATAAATCACGCCAAGGGATAACTTCAGCCTGCCATGGGAACACAGAAAAAGGAATAAGTAGGGTGCCTGGCAACCTGATGATTAAGGCACCCAGCCTCATGAATGAGAAAAGGCATTTTTAGGATACAATCAAAGACAGGTCAGTGATCAAGTGAAGTATGTGGACAGTACAAAGATAGCTTAGCCTCATCTTTGTTATTCTCTGTCTGGGGGAGTTTCCTGGAGAAGTACAGACTTACATTGGTTCTACACAGGTTTGTTTGTTTGCTAGCTACTTTTTGCCGAACAGAAAAAGGAAGGGCAAAGAAAAAAAAGGCAAGATGCTGTGAAGCCTTTTAGCGCATACCTTTGAGGCACAACTTCTGAAATGATTAAAAGTAAATTAAAACTGCCCAGGAACTCACTGGCTGCATATGATTGTCTTCCCACCGGGAGGCCACAGCTCACTGTTTCCTGGCCGCTCTTTTTGTATTATGTAAACGTGTAAACCCTAACCCTTTTTCTTTGTTTTTGTTTTTAAGTTGTTGAAAAGAACACCGATTGCTTCTCGGCATTATTTTTCAGCAGACATAAGAAACGCCAGAAAAAATGAATAAAGAGCAGGTTTTTTTGCTCATTAGGGCACTTGCCGTTGATCCGTGAAGTCACAGGGATTTCTTGTGTTGGCATTTGCAGGCACAGTTGGATATCGTTACTTTGTCAAAATAATCTATAGAGGGTATTAATTGTGAGTCAACTGATCATTTTGCAGCTTAAAAGCATTTATTATCTTCTAGGGTTGAGGTTTCTCTGGTTTGGGGATTATGGCCAATTGAAATTACAGTGCACGCAGTCTAGACAGTGGAATGTAGCGGGTAGGCAGACAGGCTTAGGTAACAGACACAGCTGGAGTGAGGAGCGGAGACCTGCCATTTATTCACTCTGTGACCTTGAGTAAGTCACCTAACTTGTCCTAGCCTTAGTTTTCTCATTTGCATATGGGGATAATATTGGCCTCATGGGATTGGGATGAGGCTTAAACAAGACAAAAGCGTTGACTAGATTATAGCTATTTATCACCATCAGCATCATCATCAGTAGTCTTTCATCCTTTTATTTTTATTCCTTAAAAAAAAAATAATGGCTTTTGGGGAATGACTTTGTCTTTTTGTTCTCCCCTGTACTCATCCGAGCTTCAAGCTAGGCGTGATCTTTTAGAGCTTCAGTTCTCACCTAGAATGCGACCGTCTTGGGAGATGGCAGGGATTTAGCAGGTTAGCCATGCAACCACTGGAGCCAAGTAGGGCACCATCCCAACCCAGTATTTCTGCCAAGCTCGCCTCCAGCCTTTGCTTAGGTACTGAAATGGAAAGAACCCAGTATGGACCTCCATTGCTTATTCCCATCGATCCCAGTTCAGATCTCTGTAGTTAACAAGAGTAAGTTCTATTCTTCTCCCACATGTTTGCAGGCAGTTATGGTGTCCTCTAAGTTTTCTCTTTTGCAGCCTTAACAGCTCTAATTCCGTGAACGATTCCTCAGCTGACTGTATCTGCCCTCTGCACGACCCCGATTTCTCTCTGGATTTGCTTCCGAAGGCCAGTGTCTATCCTCCTAAGTGTGTTTCCAGAAATGAATGCAATATTACAACGTCTCAGGGCCGGGTAGAGAAGCTCTGTTGCTGGAGTCTCATCTTTGAAATTAATAATCTCAGTTGGTAATAAGATTTCACTGCTGTTTCACATTTCAGATGAAATCATTTTGAAACTTAAATGGCAAGTTAGGCAATGATGAGAACCACCCGTACTATAATAGTGGGACAGAAGTAAAAAGACATGTCTTTTTGCTAATCATTGACCCACTCAAGATTAAAAAAACAAAATCCTATTGCTGTAGCTTGCTTACAAGCAAATACCATATTTTAGTAGCTTTAATGACTAGTTCCTCTTACAACAATTAGGCTGAACTAATTTAGATGTAAAAAAAAAAAACCCAAAAAAACAAAAACCCTCAAGTGTCAGTTACAAGAATCAAACCCTATACTATAATTGTGTGTGGGCAAATTGATTTTAAAATACATAAATATGTTTTTAATATATAGATTGATAGAGTTTGGCTTGAGGAAGTATTTTTCTCTTTAGCCTTGAGCTACATTTATATAATACTTTAATTCTGTTTTGTTGACTCCTATTGCAGGATAACTTAAGATACCTTTTTTTTTTTAATATAAATAAAAGGTAGCCCTGATTGTAATATGTTTGTGAAGTCTTTTCAACTTGAGGATCAGGCTGGACTGTATGTATCTCCTCGTTTTGTATTTATATCCGCTGCAGCACCCTGTGAAGCTCTGACACTTTTATCCCTGGAATCTGGAATATAGTCTTCAGGTTCATAGCTTCACAGAACAGGTTTCCTAAGCAATTGGTTTAACTAATCTTGGGTCAGGCTGGCTGGTTATTTGAGTTCAATGTTACTGATGTGGGCAACTGTGGCTTTTTTTTTTTTTTTTTTTTTTTAAATAATTGCTAGAGCGGCATAGAGGAATCCTCTCTGCTGTGGGACTAAAACACAATAGGTTTTTTTTGTTTGGTTTTTTGTATTTCTCACCTGGTTCTTTGCAAGTATTTTAAATGAGCTGCTTTTTGTATCAGCAGTTGGAGCAATTCCTTTGATTTAAGATGAAGACTGTGGAGTAGATGCATAATCCAACCAGAGTTTTTCCATTTGTTAAAATGCCGGGCTGGGTACAGTCTCTGTGTATGTTTGATACAGAAAAGGAAATTTCAGCTGGAGGAAAACAAGCTGAAGAGAGTCAAAAGAGTGAAAGGATATGGGAGTTCACATGATTACTTCTCTTGTTTTTGGTGTTGGTATTATTTGTGAATCACGATTTGAGAATTTGTAGGGTAAGAGAAAGTTGGAATCTTGACCATTCAATTAAGCAGCAACAGTGGGCAATGAACACGGACTCCTATTGTATCCAAGTAGGTATTCATTAGCTGGGGCACCATTATTTGGAAAGACCAGCGGGGGTTGCTTTGGGATCAGGCCCTGCCACTTCTAGTCAAATTAACATAGCAACAGTGGGTTATGTCTTATGTGTTTCATTTTAGAAAGAGGGAGGGTTCGTCCAACAACCAGGCATTAACTTGATAATTAGGATGACTAAGGCTCTGTTCTTCCTCTTTCTTCCTATTTGTTGACCCAATTAGCTGTGTTTGTCTCAGGCCTGTTATAAAGAACCATTTAGAAGACAACTCTGGTACCTTAGAAAATTCGAAGAAACAACTTAAGGAGTTGAAATTGGTAGAAATATACTACTTGAGAAATATACTGCTGGTCTTATTTCTTATAAAACAAGCTGGGTCTCGTGGCCAAATAACAGAAAGGAGAAGTAGAGTTTGCCGGTTAGCCTTAGGATGTTCTCCTAAGATAAGTAAGTCTAAGTAGAGGGCTGCCATCCAAATGCTGGAGACACAGCCTTAAAAACATGGAACATGTATATTAGCCATACAGGAACATATTTTCTAAAAGCCAGGATATGGTGAGAAAAATAGATAACCCAGAACTGTCTTCTGCTTAGAAAAAATCAACATTGATACAGAGCTGTCAATTCAGTTTCCACCTGACATTACTTCATCTGCTTAGGCAACAACATGGCTGTCCTTGATACCCCAGTTGTATAGATGAACAGACAGGATTAGAAAGGTTAAGGGCTTTGGATCCAGGTTTTCCAATGCTAGTAGCTGTTCCCTGTCTGCTGCGTCCTGCTGTCTCACAGGAGAGGGTCTGTTTATGGCTGACTTGCAACTCCACTGGAGGCCAAGCAGGCAAGGACAGATGCTGGCATTTTCAGATAGGTATTTATTATTAGGCTTTGCCCTGTAATAACGGTTAAATCATGCCTTAGGCATGCCTTTTGGCAAGGTCAGGGCACGTATAAAGCATTTTTATAAAGTTAAATTCCTGTTGGGAGGCTTTCAAGGTTTTTATATTTTAATGAAGTTATTAAAATGAAAGTTCAGACTTGCATAATTCATAAGCATTCACTGCCTCTTTTAAAATCTCTGCCACTAAACTATTTTTTAAACATTTTAGTGGAATTCTTATATAAAACATGAACATAACTTTCAGTTAAGATTAAAATAGATTTCTAATTATAGTAAACGAAAGCTTCACTGTAATATAATAAGCTCTTTAGGCTAGTTTCACTTATAATGTTTTCACTGCATGCAAAGAAGGTACTATAAAATTCAAGAGTATTTTTTTAGAGTATTTTCGAAATATACGCTTTAAATCTGCAACTTTTAATATGCGCAGTTTTCAAATGTTTAAGTAGTTTTATAGTGTAGAAATTGAGCAATTCTCTTAAATGTTGGTTTTGACTTTTGTAAATGTATACATTTTTACTTTCACTTTTAGTGACTGAGATACTTGTAAGTTGGTATCAAAATAATACCACTGGATTGAGTGTTCTAATGGATTCAAACTCCTGCAAAGATAGCTGATGAAAATCTGAAAATCTACAAGCTAATGACCTGACTTATTTTTTGTACTCTTTGCAATCAATCGAGGTTGTCTTTTTAAGCAACACATTTTTAGGTTTTGAACTGAGGGTAATTACATCTTACTTTAAAATCCTTTCTTATTTAGAGGCATGATGAGACTGTATAAAAATGTAATATTTTAGCTTTTGGCAAAAGGAGCCGGTAGTGGTAGAAGCAGTAGCAAGAAAATTTCAGGAACATTTAAAAAATGGGAAGTTTCTCCCATTTTCTCCCCTGTTGTTGATGTGTAGGCCCTCTTTGTATTACAGGGATATTGAGGCCTTATCTGCTTTCTTCCAAAAAGAACGTTGTTACTTGTCTTACCTTCATTTATGACATTTGATATTAACTTGGGAGGAATTGGCATCATTAGTATATTATATTCCTATCCAGGAACACATTATTCTTCTATTTAAAGTTTTTCAAGTCCTTTGAAGTTAAGTAATTTTCCTCCTATTATAAGGGGATTGCTAAGTATATCAGGATCCAGCCAAACAAAGGGATGCAAAGCAGCTAGAAGAAGTAATGGTACGTTTCTGCGTACCGATCCCGGAGGACCTCTGTTCTGTATTGTTAAGTGAAAAAATATTACAGAGTGTTCGATGTGATCTCATGCATGTATATTTGAGCGTAATTTATATAAAGCAGAAAAGGAAATCTGCATAAGAAATTTCAAATTGTTGAGGCAATGAACTATCTTTGAATGGGAAGGGATTAGAAGGACTGGTTAGTCCTTTACCTCACATATTAAAGTAGTAGGATTATGGGTTATTTTAACTTCTTAAGCTTCCTTCCTTCCTTCCTTCCTTCCTTCCTTCCTTCCTTTCTTTCTTTCTTTCTTTCTCTCTCTCTCTCTCTCTCTCTCTTTCTTTGAGAGAGTTAGAGAACAAGTGTGGGGGGGGCAGAGAGAGAGGGAGAAGCAGACTCCTCACCAGGAGCTGGGAGTCCGGGCTCTCTATCCCAGGACCCCAGGATCATGACCCAAGCTGAAGGCAGACGTTTAACCAACTGAGCCACCCAGGCGTTCCTCTTAAGTTTCCCTGTAATTTTAAAACTAAAAATCTAAGAAAATATTGTAATAGTACTATCTGTGAAAGCGTTTGTTTCCTTAGTTAGGATATGACAGTTATTATGAACAAATGGCAGCTATGATATTGGTAGATAACTACGAAATCTCAGTTCCCTGTGTATATGTATTCTGCAAATATATTGTTACTAAATACGCATTCAGATCTTTTTGGTTCATGGGGGACAATTACATTGTCATGTTGTTTGCTGATGTCAGTTTGAAATCTATGCATTTATGTCAGTCAACTGGGTTGCTTTAGTTTTGGGTAACAGCAGTTACTGAGGATATTTGTATTTTGAAGTAAAAAACTTAATTTCCTAAATAGTTAAAATCATTTATTTATAGAAGAAAAAATTATAAGAAGCCCCTTAGTTTTCCAGGGATCACTAAGAATGCTGTATAACAAAAGTTAGATCGTTAGCAATTCAAAAAGGCAACCAGTGGCTATGGTCTCTTGACTCCGTTTGTAAGGAGTCAGTCTATAAAGCAATGAACAAGTAAGGTGATGACTCATTGCCTCATCTGTTCATGCTGGGCAAAAGATGGGACTAGTGGACCATTTTTGTCTTCACTGGAAAATGTCTTTATGACTGTCATTGAGGAATGACTACAGTAATGTGTACATTTCTGGGTCACTCTTCCTTTATCCCCTGAAGATAGTCTGTTTCATTGTGGGGTTTTTTTGTTTTGTTTTTGTTTTAACTGAAGAGAATGAGGGAATGAAGGAAGAAAAATCTGAAAATGACAGCAGAGATAATTTCAACAGTTACATTTTGTTTATTTGGATTTTATTTCTTATTTCTATTATATGACCACTATGTAATGCCAAGAGAATTTCATTAAGTAAAAACAATTAAGTCAGATCAGTTAGAAGATTAAGACAGAATAACCAGATTGGTAGAATTCGCAAGTTCCTAACTGGTTGTTTAGGCAGAGGACACTGAGGTCTGTTCGCCTAACATGAGTGCTAGGGCCTCTGAGAAGGCAAACGTTAAATAGAAGCCATGTCTGCTCTCCAAGTAGGTCATGGTACAGCAGGTGGCAAGACTGTGGAGGCCAATAGGGTGATCAATTTATAGTGGAGAACAGGAACATGAGATTAAGGGATTATGTACAAATAGTATATTATAGTCACTTACACTTCCAAAAGAATCAAGTACAATTTTTTTTTTTTAAAGATTGTTTTTGAGGTTTACTTCTTTGAGCATTGTTGCCATTGTTTAAGACTTCATAGTATTTTCCATTTTTGTCACCTGTTGTAGGCCTAAATGGAATCCTGTAGCCCCATATAAGAGAAAAACAGCATAGATATTCGCTATATATATATATATATATTTTTTAAAGATTTTATTTATTTATTTGACAGAGATAGAGACAGCCAGCGAGAGAGGGAACACAAGCAGGGGGAGTGGGAGGGGAAGAAGCAGGCTCATAGCAGAGGAGCCTGATGTGGGACTCGATCCCATAACACTGGGATCACGCCCTGAGCCGAAGGCAGACGCTCAACCGCCGTGCCACCCAGGCGCCCCAGATATTCGCTATATATTTTTAATAGCTTATTCGAAAAACTCTATCAAATCTCTTGAGGCTCACCAAATGTAGTTTTAAAAACAGGAATATTTTGGGGCTTTAATCCTGGGAAAACAATAACCTTTTGAAAATCTAACCTTCCCTATTCCTTTCTTGTATAGTCAATGGACACCAGAGGATAAAATGGTCAATTCAAGGAGGCAAATACAGTCATTCTGGGTTGGATTACTGAGATAAGCAGCTGTGGGGATTTTTTTCTGATGGTTACCCATGGAAAGGCATGGGAGTCCTATAAGACAACACAAAATAAAGATTTAGAGATATCCCCTTTTAAGCCTATAACTCAAAACAGGTTTATACATATATCAACTTATTCCTCTCCTAGAGTAACACGTTTTTACTACCTAACTGCAAAGAAAATTTGACAAAGAATTTTTGAGTAGAAAGGTGCCTTTGAGGTCATTCTGAATGGCCCTCCTTTCATGTATTTTCTTTCAAACATCAAGGTCACTTGCTAATTCTAGTATTGCAGGATGGGGTAACAGGTGGGTATTACCTTAGCTCTACCTGTCATGATTTTCAGACTTTAATCATATGTCTGCTCAGCTTTCCTTTCCCAGACTACAAAGTCCCAATCTTCTAAGCCTGTCCTCACACACAGCCCCTTCATCCCTGTTTTAGCCACTTCCTCTGGCAGTTGGTCACCTAACACCATCCATATTTTTCCTGAGGTAGGCCACCATAACTACGCATATTGCACACATGGGTGAACTTTAGTCTGGGACAAAGGGCATTTCCCCCCCCTCTTGTATTTATAATAAGTCATGACAATGTCAAGCCTGTTTGGCTGTAGCCATGTACTTGGTGAATGTCTTCAGTAGATGGTTCTATGTGGCTTTTTTCTTGTTTTATTACTGACCCTATTATCTTCCACTAATATGATTTTTATTTTTTTTTCTTCTACTGTATTATTTCTAAGCTTGCCCATACTGAAGCTCATCTACCATATTTTGGCTTACTCAGTTTAGCAAGATCTTTTTCATTTATCCTCTGAGCTTGGATTTCAATGACCAGAAACATTTCTGTTACCTTGAATATTGAGAGTTTCTTGTCTTTTTTTTCTTTCCTTTCTTTACTTTTTCTTTTCTTTTCTTTCTTTCTTTTTTTTTAGATTTTATTTATTTGACAGAGAGAGAGAGAGAGAGAGAGAGAGAGAGAGAACACACAAACAGGGAGAAGCAGGTTCCCTGCTGAGTAGGGAGCCCAATATGGGGCTTGATCCCCAAACCCTGGGATTGTGACCTGAACTGAAGGCAGATGCTTAACTGAATGAGCCACCCAGGCACCTCTAAAATTGAGAGTTTCAAGGTGACTGGTAAAAATGTCTTAGTACAAACCTCTTTGGAACTTACTTTTCCGCTTCTCTCTCTGTGGACTTTTCTTGTTAACATTTTTCAGCTGAGCTCTATTTTCCTGGTAAGTTGTCAATCGCAATTCTAATTTCTTCGGGGTTATTTAAAAGTGATTTTTGACTTACAGAGCTCCATAGCACTTGACAAAGGGTAGTAAGCTTTTATAAAATCATATTGCCCCATTCTCTCAGTAATATTACACATTGTCTTCCAGAAGCAAGCCTTGATAAAATTGAGTAGTAGGCAAAAATTTTTTAGTCTTTCTCTACCACCTAATAGGCACTCAAATCCCTTAGACTTTCTTCCATAATGTCTTAGTAACAGCCCTACACCTCTACCAGTGACATAGTTGAAACTACACTGTTTTGTATTTCATCTACTGTAGTGTGCAAAGACTCAATCACTAAAATAACATATGAATCTGTACACAAGAAAGAAATGGAGATTGTCCTTTCAGCCCAAAAATCTATTAATATTTGTTGTCTGATCTTAGGGACTCATTGATCCTGTCTTTGCTGTCCAAGTAACCAAAAACTAATTAGTCAACCAACTAATTTATATGAGTGGTTTCCATTATGGAATTTAGTTTGGGTTTCAAGGAATTATTGGAATTGGGTAGAATTTTTGGCCATCCCTCAAAGTGTAGCATGTAGTCAGCCCTATGTTCTCCAAGTTGAACTGGTGAGAAAGGATAAGAACTGAAGACTGTTTGGGTTGACATCCTAACCATGCCAAAAATTCTTTGACCTGGGAAAGTTATTTACCTCTCCAGTTCCATCAATAAAATAACATTAAAAATAGTGTCTACCTCCTAGTGTTGTAATGGGAATTAAATCAGTTAAGTGATAGAGGGTGTTTAGAACAGTGTCCAGCTCACATTGTGCTATGCAAGTGTCTTCTGTTACTTCTACTTGTGTATCCAGGGATGGGCATACTGCCTGGCACAGAGCAGGCACTGAAATGGTATTTGTTGAATGACTGGAGATGTACCTGGGGCTAAAGGACTTATTTAGACGTTTTGTGTTAACTGTTCTGAACTAACACATAACTAACTCATTTCATCAAAACCACTGTTAATCCTTCAGACATAGCATCTCTGTCCATTCTGTGGTAACTGTGCTTGGGTCTCAACTTGCATTAAACTTTGATTTAACCCTTTTTAATAACTCAATTTCTAAAATGATCCAGTTTAAAGATATGTTATTTTTTTTCTTTTTAGATCAATTTGTTCACATTTTAGGGATTCAGATTATTTTATCAATATTATAACTAAACATTTTGAAGTGTCACGGAATTTTATAGTGTAATAGTCAAGCCTAAAATTACGATGAAGACTTCTGACATCACAGCCAACTTATTATGCATATTCCTGTCCTGTTAGCTCAAGATGCTAATTTATTTGCATATTATTGCTTGACCCTGATATCATGGCCAATTAATTTGTATATCCCTATCTAATCGGCTCAAATAAGTTTTTGCCACTTTATTTGTTGGCTCAGCTCCCAGCCTAGTGGCTTTTAGCTCAAATCACTTAAGTTCGGAATGGTTTTCTTTGTCGTGCTTTTGGCACTGATGGAAGGACAGATAAGAGTGGCAGTCATGAGTGTATAAAGGAACAATCTGCTTTTGTCTTTAAGTAGGAGAGACTGAAGAAGACAAAATTTAGACATGTGGACAAGGTGTTTCTCAAGAAAGAGGATACTGGGCTGACAAAATAAATAGAACTTCTTATTTAGGGAAATTCCATTATATAAGGCAAAGGATGTATTCTACATCACTGGCCAGAAAAAAGTTCTAACTTGGAATTTGGCTGATCTGGACCTCAGTTAAAATTCTGATGTAACATTTAAGCTTCTAAGTAGAGTTTTTTTAAATTTTTTTTTTCTTGTGATACAGATGACATATCACTTAAGTTTAAGGTATACAATATGTTGATTTGATACATTTATATACTGCAGTATGATTTCCTCCCTGGCTTCAGCTAACACTCTATATACTTTATAGAAAGTACTGTTTTCAAATTTAAGATGCATAAGAATAACATGGGAGACTTTTAAAATACAATTTCCAGGTTCCCACCCCCTTTATATTCAGTTATAGCTTGGTCTGAGGTAGTCCCTGAAATCTTACATTTTAACATGTGCAATGGGGTGATTCTCATGTTGGTAGGATACCCTATCTTTATGTGATGAGATATTCTATCTACCTACTACCCGTGCCTAAAAGAATGATCTGCCTCTTCTCATTCATGGTTTCTATGTGGAGTCCAGTGGTTCCCTGAGGTTGGGTGGCTTTTTCCTAGGTGACTTCAAATGTTTAAATTGGCTCTATTTTCCAAATTTCATTTCTAGAACAGTAGAAATGAGCAGACATATCTATGAACAACTTAAAAATTGTATCTTAACAGTGCATATATATGTATGTATGGAGAGCTGAGTGGGTTAGGCAGGGTAGATCTTACTGGCTTAGGTCTCAGTTGGCTCAACCACATCCTGGCAGTCCACGACATAGGGATGGTGACTCTCTTTCCACCACGAGTCCCCTCTTCTTCATCTCCCTTAAGTATTGCTCCCCTTTGTGAATTTCATTGCCCTTTCTTTTGGGGGACATCGATTTTTGTGTGTGTGTGTGGGGATCTCTCCTACAGCCCTACCCTTTGCTTTGCACAGTGTAAATTCCATAGTGCTAAGACAGGACTGGGGTGACCAGGAGGAAGACTAGGGGTGGGGCCTGGGGTGGAAAGTGAAAAGAAGAAAGATGATGAGGTAGAACACTTTCAACTACATTTCCTCCAGCCATCCCTCAGGATGTCTGACCTCATCTCATCTCCTGGCCACCTCTCTAGCTCCTTGACTTTCAGGAGACTGCTGGAATAGGTGTTTATGATTTCAGTCCTGAATCTGTATTTTCCCAGCACCTTCTTGATGTGCTTTTTTGTTCTCCATAATTTAGGTGACTACAACACATATCAAAGAGGCAGGGTAGACAAATTTCTTACTCTTGTCTACTTGCCATGGTTCCTGGCTGTAAAAATGCTTAGAAAAATTTCTGAAGGACTGTGTTCCAGCTGCAGGGAAAGAGGGGAAATGGAATGGTCTTTGAGGCATTCTGCATTGGGAATCCAAATCTGGGCTTTAGTCTCAGCTATACCATCTACAAGCTACTGACTTTGAATGTCAGTAACATCAAAAGCAACTTCCAGTATTGAACACCTTCTGTGTGTCAGGTGTGAAGCACGATGATTTATGTACATTATTTAATGCCTCTAAGCTTCAATTTCCTGAGAATATTACATTCAGAAATTACCTCACAGTTCTATCAAGAGAACAACATGAAAAAACCAAGTTAGAAAAGGATTTCTAAACTAGAAAGTGTTCTAGAACTATGTTATAATGACTTAAGAGTTGAAACGTTTCAACCTAAATCTGAAAAGAAAATTTTTAACATAAATGAAATTTAAAAGCTTCTACTCCCTTCCATTTTGCTCATTCAAAAGTTTGGTTATCTTTTCTTCAAACAGCTCTATCCTTAGGTTGGAAGACCTGAAAAATTTTAATTTGTGCTATAAAGCCCAAATGAACTTAGTCTTGAACTTTCTCATTAAAGCTGTACTTAGAAGTCTTAAATTCTGGTATGACAGCCCCCCTCCAACACACACACACACACACACACACACACACACACTCACTCACTCACTCACTCACTCTCAGTCGCTCACTCACTCACATGCATCCACTGAAAATAAACAAAAAACCAAACAGACAAGCAAACAAAAAAGTGAGGAAAGTAGCTGTAACATAAACAGGAACAAGAAATTCAGTTAGGAACAAGATATTTACTCCTTGTGAGTAACTTGAAAGTCTGCACAGGTATAGGTTTGAATGTTAAAAAATAAACCACTCAAAAATACAAGACCTACAACCTCACACCTTTGAGAATCTTCAACTTTTCTAATTCCTTCAATTTCTTAGACTTCTATGCTGCAGACTGAATGTTAGCATTCCCCTAAAATTCCTATGTTGAAACCAAATCCCAGTGTGATGGTGTTTGGAGGTGGGAGCCTTGGGAGGTGATTAGGTTGTGAGGGTGGAGCCTGCATGAATGGTATTAGTGTCCTTACAAAAGAGTCTCCAGAAAGCTCCCCTGCTTCCTCTGCCCTGTGAAGACCCAAAAATAAGAGAGCCACCTATAAAACCAGGAAGCAGTTTCTTACCAGACACTGAACCTGCTGGTGCCTTGATCTTGGACTACGAGAAATAAATTTCCATTGAAGACATCCAGTTTACGATTGTGTTGTTACAGCAGCTTAACTGGACTAAGACACTGTTCATATTCTTCCTCAGTTTTCACAAAAAGATAACATTTATTTGAAGAGAAATTTACTCCAAACACACAGGTGTATAAAAGGTTGTGAGGATACTGAGAAGTGGTTACTAGGCAAAAGGCTTGATTTCCCATCCCTCCCTTTCCAATTACAGGGCAAAAAACCCCCGACTCATTTTCTACTTTACCAACTTACTCCTGAAGGACAGTATTGAAGCCTGCAAGATTCAAGATTTACATACAAATAGCTTGATTCAGAAACTCTAGATGTTGCTCATAAATACTTGAGAATGGAATAGTAAGCATGTAAGTGCAAAGGTCTACTGTAGACCTGTGAATGGGCCAGTCAAGTTTGTCCCTATAAGAAGGGTTGGAATTTGCGTGATTTGCTATATGGGTAGATGAGAGAGGCAAAGTCTTGATGCAGTGTATTTTGAATTTACACAGTAGAAAAGAAACCCTTCAAAAGAGCAGTAAGAAAAATTATTTAAAGTTTTTCCATTTTTTCGCCCAATATTTCTTGTTTAATTCAATACCTTGTCTTAATTCACTGTTTGGCCTGTGTAAAACATAGGTCTACTGATCTCATTTTTGCCTTAACTGACCAGCCAATCCTATAAAACAAACGTTTCTTTTTTTCCCATTCAAATAAGCCTTGGTTGAACTGTTTATTGGTTGCTTTCACATTTTCCATATTTAGCCCAAGATTTCATAAAGTAACAGAAATAATTACAAGAATATTTAGTGAGCACTTAGTGTGCCAGATCCTGTGCTTTATTTCTCACGGCACCTTTATTAAAAAAAAAAAATCCTCTTATTACTCCCACTTTATAGATAATGCAACTAAGGCTCAGAAAACGAAATCACTTGTCCAGTGTCAAATTGCCAGTAGTGGTAGAGTGGGATTCAAACCCTAGTAAAACAACAGACTTTGGTTCCAATTAACCCAATTAACTAGTCATTTCCAGCAAACGTAGTTAAACATTTGAATTACCTGGGATGATCTCATTATATAATTTTGGTCTCCTCAGACATAGGTCAAATTACTTTGAGATAGAACAAGTGCTTCAAGTTATTTTAATGGTAAGTAGGTTAAACAAATTTGAAATGCAAGACTTGTTTTTCCAGGCCATAGCTCCTTTGTAAATAATTCATTATTCATTCAGCAGCTATGTTCAGTGCTACCAGTCAAGGCATTGTGGGAGATAGAAATACAGAGCGGAGTCTAGTGAGAGAGAAGCGTGATGTTTGAAGGGTGTAAACAAACGGCTGTTGGCATTTAAAAAAGGGAAAGTTGTGTCTTATTGTGATGGATCAGAAGAGACTTCATGAATTCCCTCCACCTCAAATTTTCTTTCTCCCAGACATCCCATGGTTCATTTCTCACTTCTTCCAGGTTGTTGCTCAAATGTTACCTACTTCCCAGGCTTTCTCTGACCACCCCACTTAAACCCACTCCCCAGTGTTTCTTATCCTACTTCCCTGCTTTGCTTTTTCCATAGTGCTTATCACCCGTTGGCATACTACATGCTTATTTATTGGTTCCCTGTCTTCCCAAATTAAAATGTAAGCTGTACAAAGGCAGGGCCTTTTGGCTGTTTTGTCCACTGATGTAAATCTAGTCTAAGAACAGTGCTTAACACACAGTAGGGAAACACTATATATTTGTTCAACAGATGGAGAAAATAAGACTTAAGCTTGGTCTGAAGAATGGAAAACCTTTAGCTGGGCATTGTTGGAAGGAAGAATTCCAAGTGAAGGAAATGATTTAAGCAAAGAATGGAGGCAGCAAATTACACAGTCTGTTTGAAGAACTGTGTGCTGGTCAATTTGGTTAAAATATAGAAATGCAATGGGATGTAGTCTGGAGGGATCTATGTTATGTAGACCTGAGTGATTGACTTAATTTCAGAGGCAGATGGAGCCCTTGAGATTAGGAGTCTTGATCTATCCTTATTTAATATTTAAGAATTAAAATCATTCCAGATAATTCAAATGTAGGGGAGACCCAGGGTGTGTGGATCCTGAAGCTAATAGAATTTTAGACCCTGGTGAAACAACCCACTTTGATTCAATTAACTAGCCATTTTAGCAAATGTAGCTTGACATCTGAAAAAAACATAAAGGAGAAAAAAATACGTAGAAAATGATGATTACTAAATTAGATGTGACCTCTGGCCTTGCCCCTTTTATGTCACAATGCTGAGTTAGCACAGTGAGTGGTAGGAGTCCTCCCAGCAGCCCTGCCTTCCCCTGGTAGCTACCAGTAACCCAATTACACATGGAAGTGATTAAAAGCTACGTAAGTATATTCTGCCAGACCCAACTTCCCTTAACTAAATCTCAAAAATGCCGGTAGCTACTCAGATGCTGCTGATCAAGAAGAGATGGATGACGGCAGTAAAGTCGGAGACTCACTGTGACTGACAAATTGTGGCTGAAATATCAGTGATCATGGAAACGCATTTCTAGGACCTTGGAAAAAGACAACAAATGAGGGACCCTGAAGTTTCATTGGCTTCATGGTTAAGCTGCCTCTGGAACTCTGTTAGAGGGAATACGATGAATGGGAAGGAAGATTAGAGGAGTACTGGACACAGGTGATGAGATGCTGGTTGGCATGGGAGTGTGGAGAGGAGCATATGAGGCAGGATACAAAGACACCATGACCATTGAACCAAAGGTGTCTGAAGTCTTACCTCAGGATACTAAGTAGTATCTGGGTGTGAACTGTTCTTAAAGCTGAAAACTTCTCTGTACATTAAGTGCTCTTTTGTTTAAGGTTTGAATACCCTACATTTATTAGATTACCAGTGTTCAAATGATCACATCTTTGGCGAGTGAGAGTGTCTTTGGGGTGGCTTCCGAGTCTTTTGACATGACCTTTGTATTCTTTGGTAGCTTCCTTGCTTTCTGGTTAGATGAGATGTTCTAGGCTTGTATACTTTCTGTGCCATACCTGGAACCTACCCTTTCTCCCATAGGTGCCAGGTTCTTCTAGTGAAAAACTGAGTTTAGCCATATCTCGTGCTAGGGATGCTCAGTGCCACTGAGTCAGTCTTTGTTTCTAGGTCTTATCAGTGGATAGAATTTTTTAAAAAGTATGTGTTTATATATGTGCATGTGTGTGTGTGTATATATATGTGTGTGTGTGTGGGTGTGTGTATATATATACACACACATGTATTTTGCATCTTACACATGTTAGATTTTTTTTTTTTTACATTTCTAGAGGAAACTGCTCATTGCTTTAAATTTGTTCTATCATTCTTTAAGCAATGGAAGCAGTAAGCTTTTAAATGGGGTCTTTGTGAGATGAATTAGTGCAGCTTTCCCAGGCAACTTATTTATAAATGAGAAATAAACTTACATACCAGAATTTGGTTGACAAATTAGTAGTTCAGTAAGTGGAAACTCAGCTTTAGCGTTTTTGAGCCGTTATGCTTTAGAATATAAAATGACCTTGCTGCATTAGGGTGACCTTTTTGAAGATTGCAATATTTTTATTAGAGAAAGCACTAATATGTTGGTTCTAATTCCACAGCCACAAACAATGACACTACAGTCTATTTATGATGACCTTGTGGTATATAAAAGCTTTAATAATGTACTATAAAATTGAAAATATAATTACCCAGAAGAGAAAATTTTAAAAAATCCGATTCAATTGTAGAAATCCTTCAGTTGACTTTGCTTTTGAGCAAGAATATACTTAAAAAAAAGAAGGCAACTAGGTTTGGGTTGTATAGAACTTAAAATCTAAAAGTCTCCTCCATTCCCAACATAAACTGTAGACATAAATGCATTACCTTGGGGATTCACCCCCCAACAGATTTTGTTTACTTACATTTGAAATGCCGCACCTTTTAATAAAACAGTGTTACTAAAAACTGTTAGGCTATGCAATACCTAATAAAGAACTCTCAGTTAAAACACTGTTTTCATGTCATGGGTAAATTTTGGTTAAAAAAAAACAACACACAAAATGGTCATAGGTATTGTCTTTTACGAGAGAAGCAAAAGGAAAAAAAATTAGCTTTCAGTATGTAGAACTAATGATTGCTGCTCTGGCTATGAAACAGGAAAAGAGATTTCGTCTTTTATGCCAATTCCAATAAACTGAGAGTGGCTTCTGGAGCACTGTGTTGGGATGGATTTTGAGACTGCTTCCAGTCTCCGTGGGAAGGAAGCTGTGATCAATAAGGAATGGGGAGTCGCAGCATGTGTGCAATGCATTTGGTATCCATGATGAAACGGCATTTTAAAAAACCCAATAAACATCACAGTCTTACCAGATAAGCCGCCCACGTCCATCTTCTTCAGGTTCTTTGCCTCCAGAATGACAACGGTCAGCTTGCCAGCAGTCGGCACGTAACGAAGGGAGAAGCAAATATCACCCAATTTCTCTTGCTGTGAAAACCAATAAGAGAGAAGTAACTTTTCGAATAAAGGTGAAGATGGTTTGTACACATACACTGCAAATTCCTCAGGAGGAGGATTAGGACAATTAGAATGTGAAAGCTCTTAGGTTCATTGGCGTTTACCCAGTGGTCTTTCATTCACTGAGGTATGAAGAGTGATTGTAACCCATTCCAGTTTTAAATAGCTCATCTATACTTTATCATTCATCAAAATATATCCATAATTCAACAGTTCAGGAAATGAGACCGAGATGACTTTTTTAGAAACTCTACTCTGAATAGCACTGCAACGCTTTTGGCAAAATTTCATAACTTTATTAGATAGCTTTGAAAAGAGCCTAACTCTCCTTTAGTAGAATCAACCTACCTAAATTTTTGTCTTTTTACATTTCAAATAGGATAATGTCTAATACTTTAGATTTTTGGGGAAAGGACTTGTATTTGCATTAGACTGAATTTTTTAAGATTTAGCTCTTGTATTTTATTTATTTTTAAGGAAGCTCTGAACCCAATGTGGGTCTTGAACTCACAACCCAGAGATCAAGAGTTGCATGCTCTACCAACTGAGCCAGCTGGGTGCCCCTGGAATGAATTGTTAATGAAAAATTCTGAATTCCTTGTAGCCGAAAGGCAACAAGTAGACGTTTTTCCATTTCAATTTTACTCCTTTCAAGTGAGATCCAAGTTTCCCCCCTTATTCCAATATTTGTACAAATCCAAGCAGCAGGTTGCAAAATTTCAGAATTGGGACTTCAGAATTGGGGCCAGTTACATGCTGGTTTGGTTGTTGATTAATTGATTTAGGACATTTCCAAATAGGATTGCAATGTGTTTTTCGTATGTCGTGGATGAGGCGGGGACCTGAAGTTCACGTGCAGCAAGAAGAGGCAGGATACGCATCTCAGGGAGGCTGCGAAGCCACCCTCAGAGGGACATCCCTGGCAGAACTTTGGGCTTCTGCCAGCCCCTCCTGAAGATGGCTTCTATTTGGCCACAGCTGAAGTAAGGCTTACATCTGAGGCTTGCTTTGCAAGTGCGTGTGGTTACTTTAGAGTCTTAGACTGGGGGGCTCATGTCAGTATGAGTTGTGGGAAAGCAAGTAGTTTCTTTTCCTCTATGAAGTCTTTCACTGAACTTCTGTGATTAGATGGAGATGCACTCCTCTTCTTTGGGTCTTGTTCTAGCATGTGAAGGTTTTATTCCACTCTTGTCACTTACACAGGAGACTTGCTGTGAGAGGTTTATGGACACTTACACTTCTACCACTCATTTCAGTTTTCACATGTCAATTTGCAAGAAAGATGGTTGGTTAGCAATATACTCCTTTAATAGTAAGCCTTTTTATGTATCACTTTAAAGTTCGAGAAACCGAGGTTTTCTACATTTAGAAAAACTTTCTTTTAGTGGAATGATGGGAAGCAGAAGTGGTTCTTGGAAAGCTTACAGGAACGGGATCCTGCAATCTCCATCTCTGCTCCTTCTCCTTGACAATTCCATCTTGTTTTCTCTACAACAGCCCTGTGAAGTAGGTACTGTTGTGTTCCTTTTACACATAAAGAGTTTGAGACTCAGAGGTTACACACGGTTATATAGGTATTTCAGTGTGGAACTGAAACAAGGTCCTTTGACTCAAAATAATGAGTTTTCTTTACCATCAGACCGCCATCTGGAATGACAAACTAATACTCCAACTGACCACCCACTTAGATATCCCACTCTCACTTTACATTCATGCTGTCTCACTAAATGGAGTTTATCACCAGATCTTCCCCTTGCTGTTCTCCTTTCTGACATCCCTTTCTGTCAGGGTCACTAAGTAATCGGTTCCCAGTGACCAGTGTTCCTTCTCTTTTCCTTTAGTCCTTCAGCCCACAAATTTTGACATTTCTTTGTCGATGTCTCTCAAATTGGATTTTTAAATTTTACTTAATTTTTCCCCATCCTCATCAACATGACCTCTACTGTCCTCACCTCTACCTCCAACACGCCCTCCATCTCTACTGTGCTATTTGCCACTGTCACCATCACTATCACCAGCTCCATCCCTTCTGCCTCCATTCTGTTTGAGATCAAGCTCTACACACTTCTGTCATCTTTTTCCTGCAACAGTCTGATGCAAGATCTCATGAGTCCTATTCTCTCCAAAGTCCAGTGTAGACTGTGTACTAATGCCAGCCTAATCTTTGAAAGGTCTGAACCCATTTTCCTGACTTTGTCTCTGCCCTAACTATCTAAACCTTCTACTTTACTATCTGTTCCACCTTCAGAATATAGTTTGAATCTGACCTCACCTCCCTACTTAAAGGCCTTCACTCTAGTACAGGTAGGGAGACCAACCTCTTGATTTGAAAAAGACTATTGGTTTTAGCCCTAAATGTCCTGTATACCCTGAGAAGCCTCAGTCCCTGGCAAACTGTAATAATTCATAATCTTAAGCCCAAGTTCTCCTTGCTGGCCTAGACCTCTACAGTGGCCTCCTAATAGCCTCTCTGCTTCCACTCTTGCTCCTTTTTAGATTCTTTCTCACCTACTAGGCAGAGGGATCCTTTTAAAATGGAAATCTGATCATGAGACAGTTCTACTTAGAGCTCTTCCCCGTCTTCCCATTTGGCTTGGAATGATCTGTGTTCCTTACACAAAAAGGCCTATGTGGTCCATCCCCTACCTCCTACTATACTCTTGATCTTCCTCTTCTCAAGACATGCCAGGCACGCTTCTACCTCAGGGCCTTCACCTTGGCTGTTCCTTCTGTCTACAATATTCTTCCCCAGATACTATGATGGATTGCCCCATTAGTTTTTTCTTTTTTTTAATTTTTAAAAAAGTTTTATTGAGTTAGAAATAATATACAACAAAATTCACCCTGAGCATACGGTTCAATGAGTTTCAGCAAATGCATGCAGTCATTAACTACTAGCAAAATCAGGGTATAGGACATTTTTTAAATTATATTCGTTTAGCTTTTTGCTCCTATGTCACTTCTTTAGAGTTTTTATGTAGTCATCCTATCTAATGTCCTATCTGCTCCTAAACATACACACTACCTGGCCTTTGCCCTGCTTCTTTTTCATTCTAGCACATATCACTTAAAATTCTATTATGTTTGTTTAGGTTTTCCCCACTAGAATATCAGGTCTATAAGAGAAGAAAAATGTTTTTCTCACTGCTATGTTCTAAGCCCTAGAATAGTGGCTGGCACAGAGTCAAGGTCCATATATGCCTCTTGAATGAATAAATGCAGATTGTCTTCTATCAAATACAGTCAGATTGGTCTCCATGTTATCCTCTATTGCTACAGGTCAAGTTCTCCGGGAAGCAGACTCAGAGGTTTGCAAGCAGGAGGTTTATTGTGGTGTGTTCTTTGGATCAGCGCCTATGGGAGAGTGCAGGGAGCAGAACTGCAAGACAGGAAAGTTGGGCTGTGATGTAGTCCTAGCAGAGGCCTCAGCCGATCCTATGGGGAGTTCTGGAACTGGGATAGCTCTTCAGATAGGTTCTGAATTCTTAAAAGGGGTGAAATTTTTATGGTCCTTAATCTACCAGTCATTGGATGTGGGCTGTCCCCACATCTTGGACCAGAGATCTCTTCTGCTGAGGGTGATGCTGAGAAGAAGGATCCCAGTTACGGGCCATCAGCCATCAACACTCCAGGCAGC
This sequence comes from Ursus americanus, assembly GCF_024610735.1. Lineage (NCBI taxonomy): Eukaryota > Metazoa > Chordata > Mammalia > Carnivora > Ursidae > Ursus > Ursus americanus. Next base: position 37,742,637 of record NC_142143.1, read on the forward strand.
CAGTGGAATAAATATTTTGTCCATAAAGATGGTGCAAGATTGGTGTGTGTGTGGGGGGGCAGTTCATCAAAGCAATTACTATATTTCTGAGTGCGATTCCTTTTCACCACCAAATTTTTGCATAGTCAGGAAATCCATCTGCAATGTCTTCAGTCCTTTCTGCCTAACAAAATTATCCCGACCCGACCTTTCAGTCTTAGTCCAAGTTTATATCTTTAACAAAGTACCCCCTTACTATTCTAGCCTATGTAGATTTCTGCTAGCTATTGCTTTATAGCCATCAGCATAGTGCCTAGCAACGTTTTTTCCCCCTATTTATTTCATATGTGAGTTTCCCTCACCCTAAACTCCGGAGAAGCAGGGATTATACTTTATAAGCCTTTATTATGTGCCTTCTTAAGTAGTATAAATAACTGTTGATTGGTTTTAAAATGAGCGCCTCACCAACCGTTCACTTTGTAAACAGCATGGACACTAGTGTTTATGAACAGTATATCCAGTTTCATCAATGAGTCAACTAATGAATATATTTGGAGCTCCTTCTTTGTGCCTAGTGCCATAGACATGGCTATGTTAGGCCTTTCATAAAAGTAGAAATGAAAACATTTCTGGAAATGTAGTTTTTATAAGATAATTTCAAAACCCTATAGAGTTGCAGCCGACAGATGAGTGCTTTGGCTGGTGTGATTATCTCATGAAGGGGCCTTATTACTATTAGGAATTTCAGCTTTATGTATAATTTATTTTAGTCAATTGCCTTGATCACTAGGTGGAAACTGCCAGTTAGTGTAAGAAAGTTCCAACTGTGAGATTCAGAGAAATTAACCTGCTCTTTTAGAATATGGAGCTGACAATCAGAAAGAACCTTTGTTCTGAGCAGCTTGATAATTCTGTTATTTTTTTAAAGCAGCCTCTGAATAGAGTAACACAAATTAATGATTTAATAGACAACTACAGAAATGCCTTTCCTTTTTGAAAAGCATTACGTATAGATATTAGAACAAAGGTCATTTCCAATGGATAAATAAAAAGCTTGATTTAAAATGAATGTTTATTTGATGGCTTCTTTAGTACCGTCCATCATTTTATGTGTGAAAAGGGGGGTTCATTTTTGTGACCTTCGCAAATGGAGCTAAGTTCACAAGCTTGTTGGAAATGCTGTACTCTTGAATGAGTTTTAAAAAGGTATCTGAATTGACTTAATGCTGTGACATTTTACAAGGGCGTATTCTATTTATGTTAATCCTAAGATTTTTTTCCGTGTGTCAAATTGGTGATAGTTTCTCTGAGTAAAGGGTTTTTCTCTGAGGTTGGGAGTCTATTTAAAGGTTGACAAATAAAAAATGGCAGTCCAAAAATCTCAAAATGAAAATCAGCTGATTTGCATATTCTTCATTTATAAAAATACTAGGACATCTTCCAGTTATAAAAGGGATAATGTCAAGTTTCTCATCTTAATAAGAGTAGCTTTAAATATATCCTTTGGGTGGTAGTAGCTTTCAAATTCATTTTATTCCCACAACTGTACTCATACCACTGAACTATTTGCCAAATCAGTATTTACATCTAATGGTCCAGATGGTCACAGTATGAAATGATGCAGTGGATGTAGTGAGGCTAAAAAGACTGAATCTGGCCTAGTGCACAAATACACGGTAATTGCTCAGGTGAATGAGACAGTTGTCATGTCTTTGAATACTTACTTTATGAGGATGCTATATAACCTATTAACTCTGGATTCATTTAATTATTCATTTCTTAATTAAAAAAACAGGTTCTACCATAAGACTCTTCTAGTCCAGTCTCCACGGACACTCAGATGAATAAGAGGGCTTTACAAAGTTCTGAAAGTAGTGGAGTGACAGACTTAGATGGAGAATAATAATATAGTGCAACTGTACCATAGAGATGGCGCCAATGCTATGGGAGCAAAGAGGAGAAGGTTGGAACTTTCTAGGGTCTAGTGACAGAATTAAGGAGGCGAAGACTGTAATTGGAGATTTTTACCCCTGATAATCCTCATCAATTTCTCTGGCCCCCCCAAATGCACATTCTTTGTAAAACTAATGTGCTTGCCATTCAAATCTACCTTTAAAACAAGTTGTCTAGCTCTCCCCTTTCAATCAGAGCTAGTATGTATGGGGGGAGGTGATAAAGTAAATGTCCTGGGGTAGGCAGTGCCTGAGCTGAGATACAAAGGTCAACAGGAAGAGTCAGTGTGAACCATGTAAAGAAGAGAGTAAAAATGTTCTAGACACAAAGATGCACTTGAAAAGTCCTGTAACCGCTTAAACCAAGTTACTCTTCTACAAATGTAAAATTCATACAATTAAAGACGGATATCTGCTTTATGATTTAAATCTTCAAAACTTCCTCTTAATATAGGTATTGCCAATAGGAGATACACTTTACACTTGTAGTCCTATTAGATATAACAGAAGCATAGGTATTCTGACATGATCAAAATAAGAATGATGAAAGTAGAAAATCAAAATGCCTATTAAAAATAAGTAACAGCAAAGTACACTACAGAAGAGTGAAAAAAGCAGTAAATGTGGGCATTACCATTTGTTCATTCAACAGATATTTATTAGACATCTCCTACACAGACACAGGGACACAATAAAGCACACAAAATCAATGTGCAATATAAACATAGTAAAGTTATGAGTGCCTGGCACATATAACAGCAAACACTACTCTATTTTAACAAATATCCTATTTTACTGCCATCTTCTCTAGATAATGCCACATCCCTCCGTTCCTTTTCTGAACCAAACTTCTTGAGTGAATCAGTGAAAATCACTGTCCCTATTTATTCATGTTCCACTGGTTTTGCTCTTCATTTTATTGAAATGGCCACTGCTAAGGTTTCAGATGACATTCATCTTAGTAAACCATAAATATTTTTTTAACCTGAAGTCTCAGCAGAATTTGACATCCCTTTCTTCCTTGAATTCTGTGATACAATGATTTCTTGATTTGTTTATCTGCCTCTCTGGCCACTCAATCTTGGTCTTGGTCTTTCTCAAGCTTTAATCCTAACCCATTTCTTTTCTTCATAAACTAATAGAGGCATACCCGGCGATCTTGCGAGTTTGGTTGCAGACCGCCACAATAAAGCAAATATCACAATCAAGTGAGTCAAATGAATTTTTTGGTTTCTAGTGCGTATAGAAGTTTATACTATACTGCAGTCTATTGAGTGTACAGTAGAATTATGTCTAAAAAATGTACATACCTTAATTCTTCCTAAAAAAAAATGCTAACACCTGAGTGTTCGGAGATCACCATCACAAATACAATGAAAAAGTTTGAAATAGTGCAAGAATTACCAAAATGTGACAGAGACATGAAGTGAGCGGATGCTGTTGGAAAAATGGCAGTGATAGACTTGTTTCACATACCTTCAATTTGTAAAAAGTTCAGTAAAGTGAGGTATGATAAAAGGAATTATGCATATACTATCCCTGTCTATAGCTTTAATAACAATGCGGAAGTGATTGCCACGTGCCAAGTTTGTATCTTCACTTTAGATACTTTGTCTGAACTCCAGACTCCTATATCCCACTACCTACTTGTCATTTCCACATTAGAACATTTCACAGCCATCTCTGACTCAAATTCCAAAAACTGAACTCACAATCTTGTTTCACAATACCAGTCCACTCTATTTCAGTATGCTATCAGCCTCCAACTAGTTGCTCAAGCCAGAAAACTGGACATTACCATTGACCACTAACTACTTCAGAGTTCAGATTTTATCTGTTAGAAATTTCTTAAGTGGGTTCACTTGTTTTCATCCTTACCCAATAAATCTCATATTCTGATATTAGAATATTCATCATTCTAATCCAATAATTGGTCATCTAGATTATTCTAGAAGTCTTAGTGGATCTCTCTAAATTTACTCCTGAAATACAGTGGGGAGAATCACCTTTTAAGTAACAAATCTCAAAATCCTCAGGTAGGTATCCTGTCTCTCTAGGGATAAAGACCCACACCTTTACCATCGTTTATAATATGGGGTCTGGCTCCTGCTTACTCTTCAGCCTCCTCTCCTGGCCCTTGGCCCCTCTGTGCTCCAGCCACATCAGTCATCTCCTTAGGATCAAACACGTCATGTTAACTGTATACTCAGAACCATCACATACCCTTGACACATTCTGTCCTCTTGTTCTCCCTTTTGTTTAACTTTTACTCATCTGTCAGACCTCACTTCTATGTTTACTTAGAGAAGCCTTCCCTGACTTGCCAGACTAAATAAGGCTCTTCTCATACATTCCTTAGTAGCCCTCCAATACTCTTCTTTGAAATATTGATTATAATAGTCATGCATTATAATCATGCACAGTAACTGTAATCACGGACAGCAATCATGTATTTGTGTGATGATTGCATTGTACCTCACACCCATGAATTTGCTCATCTTTGCATAGTGTCCTTTTATCTACATGCATAGTGCTTGGCTCATAAAAGATGGTTAGTACATATTTATTGAGCCAAAGAATGAATATCTGTTTACCGAATGCTTCACTCTGTCAGAGACTACTTGCTGTTTGTCAGAATCCACTTAGAAGTAGGATTAGTAATCCATTCCACTTTCTGTGGTTTGCAGAAAATGAGCAACACTTAATTTTGTACTTAATTCAGTTTACTGAACACTTACATACATTTTCAGTATGTCAGTCATGGTGCAAGCTACTGGAAAAAAAAAAAAAGGCTGACTAAAACTTGCTCTTTAGAGACTTCTTCTTGGCCAGGGACAATAGGCATAAAACAGAAGTTCAACATAAAATGGTAACTGCCATTATAGAAACATGTTTTAGGAAGAACCATTCTAGAGAAGGTAGAGGAATTTGTTGGGGTTAATTTTATACGTGAATTTTGAGTGGAGGGTAGGGGAATGTGAACAGAATATAGAATGGAAAGTGAGTCCCAGAAATGTTCTTGTCAAAAGAGTCTTCATGCTGTAGTGTGCTGTGATGCCTGAAGTACCACCATTCATACCCTTTTGCTAAAGCTTTAGATCTCTAGGAGTCCTTTAAAATAAGATGTACCATTTTGCCCCCTAGTGGATGATAGGACAATCCATCATGGTATTAAATTTTAGTGGATAGTTTCTTGGGGTATGGAAGATTTATCTGAGTGGAAATGGGCAAAAATGGGGATGATCCTGATTATGTCCATAATTTGGGATGCTGTTTCTCTTAGAAGAGGGCATAAGTGGGAATCCAGGTAAATGACCAGTTGTATGAGGACATGTGAAGAAAGGAGATAATGGGAAACAGTTTGGAAGGTATCCAAAGACAAACCTTTACCAAATTGCCTTGTCCCATTAATGTTCTCTCTATGTTAATGGCATGTTCTTGATTTTTCTGGGTCAGGCCTGATTTTTAATATTCTATTTTCTTATCCAAATGTGACTTTGAGGCTCTGGGGTAAAGTGGATTCTTAATACTGGTTTCCATAACTCAAATATTTTAATCTTCTATAGTGAAATGTAGATAGCAAGTAATTTTGAAACATGGGCAACATATTTCTAAATAAAAATGCAAAATGGCCTCTGCACTTAAAAAAAGGAAGCATTGTAAAGAAAAATTATGTGGAAGGTGGGCCATTGATCCTGAAACATTCATTAAAACAAAACAAACAAAAAACCACCAGAAAACAATGCCAGGTAATCATTGGAAGGCATTGTTGAACACTTTTCACCTTGAGAAGAGTGTTATCTCTTGTGGCAGAGACAGGCATTTGGATGATTTCTACGTAGGCTTATACTGATAAAGCAGCATTAAAGTTTTACTAATTATACTCAACAACTGCAAAGACTTTGTATCCTGACCTTTTGTCACTTGTAGTTATGTTTACTTGTGCATCCTAACTAACTTGAAAGGATACTATGGGATAATAGTCTTGACAGAGAAAGCTCAGTAGCCAGGGAGCTGTTTTTATCCAAAGAATACTTTTCCCTTTTTAGTTCCAGGATGATGGTGACCAAAAGGAAGTCTGGAGAGAATGGTAGTGGCACACAATTAGGAAACATCATTGGCCCAGGAAGGTTTTCCTTTTCCTCCTCATAGGGGGCTGGGTAAAAGACGAGATGGTGAATGCTGAGCAGACCCAGGTTGTGCCACTAGACAGCTCTAGGGGGCGCTCTAAGCAAATTCTTCCCTTGCTGTTGAACTAGGTAAGTAGCGCTTGCTCTGTCTTTGAGGATTACAGAAGATCTTCATGTGAGTCCGGGGGAACACAAAATCAGAGAGAACCAAAAGGAAGGTGATAAAAAGAGCGTGGTAGAGACAGGCGAGTCACACAGAAGCTGGTGACGGGAGAAAAGCTACTTAAACGCAAGGTTAGGGAGGTCAGAGGGGCCAACCCAGCTTCAGCTAGCTGGTCGTGGGTCTGTTCTTAGCAAATGGGAGACTTGAAGAAAAGAGAAGACGGGGAAGAAAAGCTGATGAATAGGGGTTGGGGTGGCAAGGCAGTGGGGAAAAAGTAGAGAAAGAAATAGAAAAGAGGGAAAAAATTGAGGAAGAGAGTAAAAAAAAATGTTTATTTCATCTTCTATTAGAGGGCAGAAGGAAGAGAGACGATAAAGAAAATCGAACAACTCGGGAATGGTGAGAAAAGCAGTGGGAGGATTTTGAAACTTTTATGTAGACTCACTTCATAAGGGATGAGACCTGCTGCTTGGCAAGGGACTATGGGGGTGGGACCTTAATTATTAGTTCAACCGGGAAGAACCCAGGAGACGTATTTGCAGTAATTCAAATCTACAGAAATAAAGAATTTGATTTGAACCTCAGATGACAGAGAAGATGGATATATTTTTGTAGACTGTGTCAGAAGGAAAAGCACGAAGTACTGTGGTGATTTACCTGAGCAAGCCAAAGCTAAGACTGCTGGTTTTCTTCAGGATTGAAACAGGAGATAGAGGCTATGGCAATCTCTTTGGGGGGAAAGATTCTACGATACGTTGAAGTTCCATTAACGGCAGCAGGGAGATTTGGCATTAAAATAGGGAAATAGGAAAGTGTGAACTAGAAAGCCATTGAGAAGAACATGGGCACCTGGCTTCTAAGTTGCTTTTAATCCAGAACTGAGATGCATTCTGGTGGTGGTTGAACAGCTAGAGATGTCCTTTACATGTGTGTCAACAAATCACATGAGAAAAAAATAACCTGAAGATAAAAAGTCATAGATCAGGATAAGGTAGCATGGGGAGTTTAGTTGCTAAAAGTTGCTGTCGGGTAATTTTAGGGAGATGAAGGAAACTATTGTTGACTGAAAGGAAAATACTATCAATTTTACAATAAAGCAAGAGGGAAGTTAACACTCCAGAAGGGATTGGTTGGGGGCAAGGTGTTGATACTCATCAATGAAGGAAGAATACCACATAGAGTGGAGGAGTGGATCCTTGGAAAGGGAAAACATGGGTGAGATGTGGGTGTGAATGTGTAGTGGGAAAGACAAAAGCTGGAAAAGACCAGCTTTGTGAATGTGCCTGGCTCTGGGAGTCTTAACAAGCAAAGAGAATTAAGATGGTAGAAATGCAAGAATCCAGGTGAAACACAACTGCCTTTTAGACTCCTGGAGATGGTGGTCTCTCACTTGAAAAGATGTTTGAAAGTACAAAGGGCATCTCTGCGTATCATGCTCGTGTGGAAGATAAAGGCCATGGACTTAAAAAGGAAAATTGTAAAAGTATTGTACAAAGCAGTATCCAAGAAACAGAACAAGAACTATATTTGAATGTTCCTGATTGCCCCATGTTCTGTGCCCTCAGTGTTTGAACATGCTGCTTCCTGTGCCTGGTATAACCTCCCTCCCCTTGTTTTTTACTGGATTCCTACTTATTTCTCAACGGTTACCTCTTTGAGTCTTTCCCTAAGAGTTTGGCCCTTCTTCCATTTTTGTGCTTCCATGACAATTTTCAAACTCTCAGTATAGCACTTGTAATATTATACTCTACATGTCTGTTTACCTGTCTGCCTCTTTCATTAAATAAGCCCAGTGTTTTGGTCAGTATTGACTAACATGGTGTCTGCCATACAGCTAAGGGGCAGTATAAAGGGTCAGATCAAGAGAGAGTGTGCCTTACTGTAGAAAGGGCATAGGACAGAGAAAAACAGCAATTCTTAGTTTTTGTGCTGTAGTAGGAAAAGCTTGGAATTAGTTGGTCAAGACTGAGAGGGGGGAAAAAGGAAAGGCTCTGTTATATGCCCTAGTGATGGGGGGAAGAAAAGCTATGTCTAGCTCCTGGCTGATAAATTTTCTTTAGAGTTAAGATATCATTTGGATTTCTTATTAAAAGCAAAGAATGGAAGTAGGATTTTTGGGGATCAAGGCTTTCTGGGAGAGTAGGTATGCCAAAGACAATGAATAAAGATCATTGGGAAATAACTTGACAGGGTAAAAACGTAGAAAGGCAAAGTGAAAACAATCACAAATTGGGAGGACTGAGTAGGCTTTAAAATTGGTACATGAATAACATCGGGAATTTCTCTAGTTCGATGTTTGAAGAGAAATTATAACTAGATTTATGTATAATAACTCAACTACCTTTGTTGAATGGTAAGAATAAAATGAGATCAAAGATATAAAAGGGCTTTGAAATAGTAATCTGTAAATGAAAGGTATTAACATTATTTTTCTTGCTAGTTTAATAACAGACTAACATTTTTAAAGTTTCCCCTACTTCTTTGCTTCATTATTACCTTTTTTAGACATCAAGGAGCTGGGTCTTGTAAAAATGCAAAAGAACCCTTCATTTCTTGAAGAGGTGGAATATTTGAATTTCTGAATAGGTATAAAAGTCAATTGTGACTATGGCCATTTTAGTCCTTTCCAGGGGAGGAATAACCCTCTATAGATGGAATGCTGTGGGATTTGTAAGAAACCCTTTACTTGAGATGAAGTTTTTGTGCTACAAGCTTATGTCATAACTACTTGGTAGTTTCATAGGGTCACTGTGAAAACCACCTACTCAGATTGTGAGTAAAAGAAACAATCTTTCTCATGCATAGTCCCTTCAGTTTTTGGACATGGATGACATTCTGTGGAGCAGTGTATATAGACTAGGAATTTGAACTTTTCATCATGACTATATCTGACTTGAAGCAGTGTGAAGTTTACTTAACTTTAGTTACCTCCTTCAGAAAACAGGTTGAAGTGAACAATTCAAAGGCCATAACTGAACACCCCTGACGACATCTGCATTAATCTCAGTTTCTTAGTGAAGCTGTCTCATCTGCATATTACTTCTTCCACCCCCCCCCCCCCCAAGAGTTTTTGACTTCTATCTCTTCAGTGGTGATCTTCTGTTCTCATTCATTTCTGCTTAAAGGTTATGCAGCTAATTAGTGTATTCCTCATGTAGGCCTTAAATGCATTGCATGTTGTGGCAGAGTTACAGAGGAAGTCAGGATCATCTCTAAGTGTATTTGGAATGCCATTTGCCAAGATTTCACAAATTGTTCATTTTGCAGAAACAATTTAGTTTCCATCTGGTTTGCCTAGGGGAAAGTTCATTGGTGTTCATTGTTAAGAAAATCAGAACATCATTAGAGAATTCAGTGGTCCCTTGGATGTCACTAAATCACACAGTGCAAAAATATATTTTATCTGCAAGGGGAGTATGATATGAATTTAAATGGCAGCCACTCTCTTCAGACAAGCACATAGGTACATCTTATTTGCTTTACTTTGCATGTATTAGGACCAACCGTTGGAGTGACCCTGCTGAGATGTCAGAGATTTTCTTAGTTATGTAAAATACATTGCAGATTTTTTGTGAGCAATGATTACTAAAAGAATTTTTTAAGACATATGTTATGCAGTTGTTAACTCAAGGCGTTTTAAACTATGACGACTTTCCTCCTTATTTGCAATGGCATTCTGGCTTTCATCTTTTTGAGCATGAAATTTTTATGAAAGAAATTTTCTTAAGTTTTGAGGAAACATAAATAAGAAAACTGACCCATACATATCTGGTCAATTTCACCATGACTTTTATCATTTTATTAGGATTGTTTTTTTATCTGTGGTTTTTATTATGTGATATCCTATTAATGGAAATCAATGCTAATTTTTTAAAAAGCACTTTTTCAAATGTGAAATCATGTAAAAGCATGTTCACCAACACTGTACCTTAAAATAATTTGTAGATTTCCATGAAATCTACCTCAGAAAAGTAATATTCATTGTTCAATAAATTCTGCAAAGGGACAAATTAAGAGCTTGAGGTAATCCTTATTTCCATTGCTTTGAAATGAAAATTAATTCTTGGCAAATAAAAAAAAAATTTAAGAAATCACACAAGTTTCAGAAGACTCCCCAAAATCTTTCAGTTAGGAGAAAGAATATGTGAAATATAAGGATAGCATTTTGAATTTGAAACTGAAAAGAATTGTATAAAACTGTGTTATCTGAAATAAATGTTGATGAAGATGTGGAGAAAAAAGAATTCTTGTATGCAAATGCAAATTGGTGGGAATGCAAATTGGTGCAACCATTGTGGGAAATGATAAACAAAATAGAATTGTCATATGATCTAGTAATTCCACTCCTGGGTATTTACTCAAAGAAAATGAAAACACTGATTTGAAAAGATATATGCACCCCTATGTTATTGCGGCATTATTTACAAGAGACAAGACACAGAAACAAGCCAAATGCCCATCCATAGATGAATGGATAAAGATGTGGATTGTGTGTGTGTGTGTGTGTGTGTGTGTGTGTGTGTGTGTGTGTGTGATAGACTGTTACTGAGCCATAAAAAAGAATGGCATCTTGCCATTTGCAACATGGATGGACCAGGGGGGATAATGCTAAGTGAAATAAGTCAGTCAGAGAAAGACAAATACCATATGATTTCACTCATGTGGAATTTGAGAAACAAATGAGTTAAAAAAAAAAAATACTGAAACACAGCAAATTACCAGTTGCCAGAGGGAAAGTGAGTAGGGGGATGGGTAAACTAGATCAAGGGGATTAAGAGTATACTTACTGTGATGAGCACTGAGAAATGTATAGAATTGTTGAATCATTACATTGTACACCTGAAGTTAATATAACACTGTTAATAACACATTTTTTTTTATTTAAGTGTAATCTGTAAAAAGCCTTTAGGTAGTCTGAGTCCTTGAATATTTGAAAGCATTTGGCTGAAGAAGGTGAACCATAGATACATAGGACTACTTTTGTAAGAAGTTACAATAGAAGAATCTTGTAGTTTTCAGCTTATGGGGGAAAATCACACAAACAAGTAGAGCATGTATAATATTATAAAACAGTTAACTCAAAATTTATCCAGAATGAATTAAAGGTAGAGAAATGAACCATCAATGTTATTTATAGGTGAGCGTGGTACAGAGTTAGGTGGGAAAACTTTCTGAAGGAAGGTGTTTCTATTGTAAATTAAGAATACTCCTCTTAACTGTCCATCAATTGATCAATGGATAAAGATGTGTGATATATATACAATGGAATACTATTCAGCCATAAAAATAAAATCTTGCTATTTGCAACAACATGGATTGGAGCTAGAGAGTATTATGCTAAGCAAAATAAGTCAGTGAGAGAAAGACAAATACCATACGATTTCACTCATGTGGAATTTAAGAAACAAAACAAATGAGCAAAGGGGGGAAAAAGAGGGAGACAAACCAAGAAATAGACTATAGAGAATAAACTGATGGTCACTAGAGGGGAGGTGAGTGTGTGTAAAGGGGGGATGGGTGAAATAGGTGATGGGAATTAAGGAGCGCACTTGTCATGAAGAGCACTGGGTGATGTATGGAAGTGTTGAATCCCTATATTGTGTACCTGAAACTGATGTAACCTTGTATGTTAACGAATTAGAATTAAAATAGAAACTTAACAAAAAAGAAATAAAAAAAACAACTTAGTTGTGTGTGAAGGTAAAATTTAAAATTGAACAGTTTACAAAAATAAGTTGGGGCAGTTTTTCCTGGCGTCTTTGAGCAAGTCCTATTCTTAAAATCAAGGTATATCAAGAAAGGAAAATGGACTGGAGCCTAAGTCTGTATTCCTAAAAGCTGTTAGGTTCACAAAAATTCTGGAGGCAGTTACTGCTGTAGTTAAGACTGCAGTTAGACTGCTGAGTTCAAATCTTGGCTTCTCACTTACTAGCTGTATGATCTGGGAATATTCTTAACGTTTGTGGGACTTTGTATCCTCACCAGTAAGATGGGAATGGTAATTTAAAAAACACCCCTAAATCAAAGGACTGTCATGAGGATTAAAGACTCACTACATGTGCAGTGCCTACAGCAGAACCTGACAGTAAGTGCTGAATAAATGTTGTTTTTAATCACAAGCCCTCATTTATGGAGTTCAGATCTTCCCATGCCACGAATTACAGGTTATCATTCTCTCTGGTGAGAGAGCAAATTGAGGTTCAGCCATGTGAAGTAACTTTCTTAAGGGAACATAGTTTTTAGAACCCAGAACACAGGTCTGTTAAGCAACAAAGTCCATGTTTGGTCTTCTGTGTGATGAAACTTCTGAAATTTTAGTTTTCCTTTTATAGTGGATCACTATTCAATAGTATTAAACCTACACCAGTAAGATACTTTAGCATAAGGTGTTGAACTGGAAAAAAAAAAATCACACGGCAGGATTTCCCTGGTGTAAGTGTTCACAGCCAGATTCTTCATCTCTAATATCATGCGTCGTCTGTTAAGCAATTTGTAATTGCTTTCATGTCTTCCAGAATGTGCAGGAATCAGCAGACTACAATTCCTGAATGACCGTCTCAGGGTCTAGCACTGCTGTCTGCAGACTGTTGAGATGGAAGTGTTCCTCAGAGGAGCAGACGCATGTCCAAACACAAGCTCCCCAATTTCCCTTTACATTACTGGGGTTGCCTGAGCTAAGCACACTGACTAAAAGGAGATGTATTACACTGCCTTGATTCAGAAGGGATAATAAAATGTATTCCCCTCTCCTCATAGGGATTTAGTGAGGTCAAAGAAGAAAAAAAATTAAAGGATGGGCTTTCTGCAAAAGAGGGGATAAATGCAAGAAAGAGATTCTCTTAAGCAGTGAATTAGAAAAATATAAAAGCAAGCCCCCTTCTCTAAACAAGAGGTAAGTGCTATCTTCCCTGTTCTCCTGTGGCCAAAGGTCAGTGGATTGTGTGATCCGCGCACCTGTTGGGCTGCACGTAGTAGAGGTTGGAGCTGAGGTCTTTAGTGAGCTAGACCTAGCTGTGAAAACCTGCTTTGTCACTGATGAGCTAGTGACCTTCGGCAGATGGTTTCCTCTCCTTGAGCTTCTGTTTCCGACTGTGTAAAGTGGGGCTAATGATGGTACTGATCAGCTAGTTGAGAGGATTCAATGAGATGAGGTAGGTGAAGTGCTTGCAATGATGCCTAGAACATGGTAAATGCACAATGCCTGCTAGTTATTTTATTCTTCTCAGTAGCATTTCTATCCATGAACAATTAAGGATTTTTAAAAATGATATTTGATCCATCTTTGTGGGCTGTCTACTTTGGCTAGTGCCTGGTGTAATGCCTGGCACATAACAGAGACTCCTATTTTTGTTGTATTAATGGATGGAAGGATAATGCCATGTGAATATTTATATAGACACACCACTCTAGTCAGCTCTCTTACTATATTGTCCTTGGATACACAGAAGAGCACATGGACAGTCAAGAAGGGGGCCTGGAAAGAGGTCTATGTGAAGATGTGTATCTCAGCACACTTGGACCCACCCCTAGGTTCTGCAGGGAGGCACAGGATCTTTTCACATAGGGGTCTATCAAAGTTAAGTTCACTGAATCCTATCCTTGGGTAAAACGGGTTGGGTTCTGCCTCCCACTTGATTCTCCAGTGGTCCTGAGCTTGGATCATCAGCACAGTAAGGAGCAGGTGGTTGTGGTGGTTTATTACACCTGGCTGCTTAGCTGGGACGAGTTGAAATGGAAATCAGGAAGCTCATGAGGAAGTCTGTAAATATACCAGCCTAGACTGCAAGAATGAAGGCCATTTCCTGTTCTTCAGGACACTTTTTCCTATGGAGATTTTTCTTTTCCAGAGAAAGTATAGGGCTTTCGACTATGAGCAATTCAGAAAAGTACTAGACTGGTAAATTAAGCATCGGTAAGGGTATGGTACTGTTTTGGGGACATTAAATACTATATATAAAGCATTTAAATCAAGCAAGTTATTGGTGGGGGGAAAAGGTGTAAATATCTTAAATTGAAATGAACTGTTTTAATCTATATGTCTGAAATAGAACTTAAAGTTTTTCCTTAAAATTAACGCATCTCTTTTTGTAATTTCATTTATTGCCCTGTTTCTTCACTTCTCAGTCAGCCAAGCTAGAATTAGAATCATTTTCAATGGTTCCCTGCCCCCACCTGTCTAATTGATAATAAAGTTTTATAAGTAGATTTTTAAAAAGATTTTATTTATTTGAGAGAGAGAATGAGCACGGGTAGGAGCAGAGGGAGAAGGACAAGCAGACTCCACGCTGAGCATGGTGCCGGATGCAGGGCTTGATCCCATGACGCTGAGATCATGACCTGAGCTGACATCAAAAGTCGGCCACTTAACCGACCAAGCCACCCAGGTACCCCTGTAAATACATTTCTTACAAACGTTTTAGAATTTGAGTTTTCTTCACTGCCATATAGTTTTATACACTTTGCAACAACCTCCTAAGTGGGGGCCAGAGACCCCCGTTAATCCTTGCATTGCCAAAGAATTGGCTTTCTAAGCCACACCACTGATCCAGCCACCGGCAGCTTTAATTTCTGACTCCCAGCTGTGAGAACAAAATGCTAACTCTCACATTCAAGGCCCTAAAATATTACCCATATTTTTCTGGATGACCCCCCCCATACCCCATTATTTTCCTCTCACGTGTACTAGATCCTAGCCAGATCGAGGCATTTGTTCTTGAAATATTCCAATTGCTCACCCAGCCTCCTCTGCTTGAAAGTCCTTATTCTCAACTTGTTGAATTCCTATAACCCACTTCAAATTCACTTTCACAGTGTCCCTTTGAACTTTCCACTTCCAGACAGCAACGTCCCTTCCTCATCACCTATGAACACCTTGAGGGGAGAAACAAGGTCTAGTTCTTCCTTATAACACCGGGGTTCAGCATGGAATGATCTATAGATGTGTGTTTGCTGAATTACATCATCAGGTTAATGGAAAAAAAAAAAAAGTCTTTCACAAAGGAGCCATTTCCTTTGCTGATGTGATTTCATTGAGATAAAGGCAGAGGTATAAAACACGTAGTTACTTATTTAGGCAATTAGTACATATAATGGATTGATGGCCGGGAAGAAACGAGGCAAGGGTCTTTGTGGAATGTGTCACCGGGAGCATAGGTTCTGGAGTCGGACTGACCTGAGCTAACGTACAGACTCCGTAACTTAATAGTCACATGACTTTGGGGGAGTCCCTTCACTTTTCCTTTGTAAAATGATGGTGGCGGTAATTCCCTATTGGGTGGGATGGCTGCAGATATCAAACAATATGTACGGCCCAGAATAGACTGCTCTTAATTTTATTGAAGTAGGGAAACTTTCAGAGGCACCTGGGTGGCTCAGTCAGTTAAGTGTCTGATCTTGATTTTGGCTCAGGTCCTGATCTTAGGGTCGTGAGATCAAGCCCTGCATGAGGCTCTGCCTTGGGCGTGGAGCCTGCTTAAGATTCTCTTTCTCCCTCTGCCCCTCACCCTGTGCTCATTTTCTAAAAAATAAAAAAAATAAAGGAATTTGTATATAAAAGTTAAAAAATTGGGAGGCATATCAATAGTATTTCTGAACAGACGAAAAAAAGTGCCAGCAGATACATGAAAGAACTGTAGAGGCTTATTACAATAGGAATATAGCCTAAATTGTCAAGCTTGGGGTTTGAGGAGGGACACAGCCTCAACCTATTCCATAGTCGTGTCCACAGAACATTCTATGTAACATGTAATAGTTCTATGTAGTGTGCAAATGATTATAAAGCTCCTACCTGTAATAGCCATTTTAATAGGGAAATATTCATTTTCCTCATAATTTCATTTGTGGTTGCAACAGTTGAAATACTGTAGCTCAGATGGAAAAAGACAAGATATTATACCCGCCACTTGAGTCATCTGATCCCTGAGGTGTCATAATATATTTTCTCTCTAGGTTCAGCGGGATCGCTTAAGTGTGGACAAGCGGCCTATTTATCAGTGCCGTTGGCAGGGTATGTGGTGGGGCGGCATCTGAAGAAGTCTCTGAAATAAACACAACCATTAGGACTTTAAAAAGCCACTTGATGGTCATCCATTTAAAAGCTATTACTAATCAGCTGCCTCTTACAGGCAAAGAAAAAAAATCTGTGGGTTGAAGACACTTGAAATCAGAGATTAGTCAAGAGATGCTCTTTCATTTCCAAATAGAGAGCCAGGATGTCAAACATCTCTCTAGTTTCTCTAAAGACAAAATCTCTCTTCAGGAATTTTTTTTTTCTTTTAAGGGACAAAATGAACGAAAGCAACCCCCTCCACATTTGCTATAATAATGTGCGCCTCTCTTCCTACGTCCCCGAAAGCATGCAGCTGGCTGCCCTGCTCTAGTGAGCGTGTCACATTCTGCCTTGCCACTTGGCTCGTCCTCAGTTCCTGCCTGATCATATTTCGAAATGTCATTCATGTTTATGCGGGCCAGTGCACAAAACAAAATTAATTTAACTCACTACGGTGCGTTAATATTATTACTTTTGACACCATGGAAAACTTATTAACTATAGCTTGTCACAGGCCCCTCAGACTGACTAGCCCAACGGAGAGCATGCGGAGGAAACGTGATTTGATCGACCTTGTAAAAAGTCCAAGTAGTTGAACTTTTCAAAAATTATGCAAAAATTAATTCTGAATGGCAAGAAGAGCTCTGTCCCATTTTGTTGGGCTACACTATCAGGAAATGTTTTATGGCACATGATTTAAGCTTTATGTATTTTTTTCCTTTATCAATAAATAGCATCTTTGTATTTTAAAGAGGTGGTAGGCAATGTAACACCGACAGTTACTGTGTAAATTATAATTACCCAAGACTGTAAATGAAGGAAAAGGAGGAAAGGGAGCTAGTATTCATTTCATGCTTACTACTTCTGGGTGTTCTCACGTTACTGCATCTTATTACAATGGCCTGTGAGGAGGGTTTTTTTTAAATTGAGGTATAATTGACATTGTGATGAGGTTTCGTATTCTCCATCTGATGCATGAGGACATTAAAAGCATGAGAGGCTGGCTGACTGGTGTGGGCACAGTTCATGAATGGCAGACCTCTGAACCCAGGTCTACCTGCGTGCGAAGACCCCTGCTGCTCTGAGTCTTCTGCAGCCGCACTTAATCACAAGGAAAAGACGAAACCATAAGCCTTACATGAAATGGGCCATATTTTCTCTGCTTTTCACAAACTGTAGGCTTCATGGAAATGATTTTATAGTTGTTTTTCAATTATTCAAAGCTGGCATTTACAAAGAGACCTGAACTTGGCATTGCAAGCTCAAAACTAAGTTCTATTTTTTTTTTTTTTGGTATGAAATTAGGTGCATAACTATTTTTTCTGTTCAGTATCTGATGGTCTGTTTTACCACATCCACCAAAAATGAGATGACAGGCTGTTTTTCTTTTCAGCCACAATACAGCTTTTCCCCACCAAGAGGGTGTTCTATGTTACACTTTGAAACTGATTTAGAAAGTGACACAGTAAATCCTGGGAAGTCTCCCTCCCCGAGCCTCTGGTAGGACAGCCAGGAAGCCCAGTCTCCTTAGCTACCAGAAATAGGCTAAAGTCTTGGAGAAATGAGTGTATAGTTTGGCTTCCCCCAGGCCCCTCACTCCCCCTGATACTTAAGCGGATTCAGACGCAGAACATCCAAAGGTTACTAGGTTTCACTGCGGGGGAGCAAAGCTGCCAACCACCAAAGAGCTTCCTGTGGTGGCCAGCAGAAGGGAAGACGCATTTGACGGCTACTTATCATAGAACTTGGCTGCCGTTTAAAATGCAAGTGTTTTAAAATCCATGCTTCAGGGAAGTCTTTTAGGTCAATACAATTGTGTGATGGTATCTCAAAGGCCTCGAAAGCCTTTTAACAATACATTGGCGGCTGCTGTGACCCAAGGTGTAAGCCTTCATCTTGTTATCTTGCCCCATTCCTTTGTGGGGGTGTGGCAAGATTCACCACAAAAACTTCTCTTCGAGGGTCAAGGTATTATTTCAGCCACACAGCTGTTCTTAGCCCTTTCCAGCTTGCTTACTTTGTGTGATACTGGGCATAAGCGATGCTTCTGTGGGGTTTGAGCTCTGCAGGACTGCAGGGGGTCCTCAGGTCATATTTTTAAGTGTTGATCTGTTTTGACCTTTCTGTTCCCTGATTTCATAAGGGCAAATAGTAATGCTTTTTTGGAATAATTTATGGGAACATTTCTAGAGGAAAACTAATTTGGGACAAGAGAAAGAAACTCAGCAGCTGGGCATAAGCTAAAATGGAAAGCCATTCTTGTGTCTGTATTGAAGGTGGTATCAAGGTATTCGGAGCAGAGAAGGGAAGGTAGGAGGGATTAGGTGAGTTGATCTCCATTTGCTCACAGCTCATTGTAGAGCACTTTAAAAACCTGTTTGTTATGTCAAGCGTGTTGCATGTACGCATTTATATTTATATATGTACGTTAAAAATGGGAACAAAAATATCTTTGGCATCCTAAGAGAATACTCTCACTTTCAGAGATCCCCAAATTATCTCTGTCCATATGCAAATATTAAAGAGACCCCCCAACTAAGGCATATATATAAATTTTATATTTTGCTTTTTCTGCCTAACATAGAAAAGCATTTTTTTCATGTCATTTTGTCTAATGGCTGCCTACTATTCCACTGAGTGGTAGTATACGTAAGCATTTTCTTACTGTTGAATGCTGAGCGCATTTTGCTATGTTGAAATAAGCTAGAGTAGGTTGGCATCCACAAATGTGAGTATCTGCCTAGTTTAGATATGATGGCCGGAGGCTCAGCTTGTTAGGGCTTCTGTTTGCAAGAACTCTTTACAATGTGAAATTTCCCATCTCTGGACAGAATTTTTTTTTTTTTTTTTTGCCAGTAACCCTCATTAAACATAAAAAGAAAAAAATATATTTTTACCTGGTACCTTTCTTTACAGGATACCTGGTAGGGAAGTCAACATGACATGACTCCTGTTTTTATTGCATTTGTCTAACTTTCCATTGAGACTGTGCTGCCCGCGGGCACTTGCCCGAGAAAGCTAGCCAGGGGCTGAGGTATGGAAACCCACTTTGCTAATCAACTCCCCAAATCTATCACTGTGCACCAGAGCTTCGGGAATCAGTTTCGGCTATTTCTCATTGTCAAAAATTGATTACTTTGGAAGAGACTAAAAACCTAAGTACTAAAACCGTTGTTTGTCAAAGTAATCACAGAGGGTATGTCCTACTGGGATAGGGCTTATGTAAATGCAGGGAGAGAGTAGAAGTTAAAAAAAAAAAAAGACAAAGTCCATGTAAGCCTTGATTTAGATTGATGCCGTAGCTCTGTTTCTCTCATGACTTTGCTTTTTAAACACCCTCTTCGATGGATCACCAGACTGCTAGGTGCCATGAGAGATCACCTTGTCTATTCCCTTACCTTGGAGCAGGACTACAAACCCATGTCCCAATTCTTGTTTTTAAAAACCCTCCAGAGAGCGAGGCTCTTTCAGATATCTGTTTTAACATTGAACACTGTTGGGAGGGTCCTTTTCGGTTTCCACGCGCCATTTGAACGCCTTTCTTTGTATTTGAACTTCAGTGGCTTCAGAAGGTCATGGTAAGCGGTCTCAAATGGATATTTGAAATGGACATGAATGACTCAGTTCCCTCACTCCGAGAAAGAGATTCTAGTTCTTTTGTGAGAGCCCAAATCAGATCGGTGACTACCACAGATGCCACAGCCCTGAGACGTAAGGGAGGGCAGAATTTGGGTCAGAAGCACAGGGCTGAGTCCCAGTGACCTCCAGCATGTAAGGGGGTGTCATACAAATGTGAGGCAATATTAATAATAGTCCCTGTGACACTCAGAACAGAGATCATGTACATCTTAAGCTCCTCACTTGCTAAATGATCTACATTTTGGGGGGGCAAATGTGAATTAATACAAGTTGAAATATATGGGACATGAAAGATCAACCAAATGGATGCATCCTTTTAAGTAAGAAAGTAATCTCAAAAACCACAGAACGACTGTATGATGATTAACATAATAAAAAAAATTAACACCCTCAAAAAAAATTTCCAACCACTAAAAAAAAAAAGTAATCTCAGATCTTTTTAATGGGATGGATAAGGCATAGAAGATGTCAGTAGCAGTTTCTGTTTGGGGATAGATTAGTCCTTAACCGTCGCAGTCTCAGAATGTGTTTGAATAACTTAGGTCTTAAAATCTTAGAGAGGAGGTTAACATTTATGCAATCTTGGTTTAGGTTTGCCAATCTTGGCTTAACATTGAGGATATGAACCATTTTCACTCTCAGTTCTGAAGTCAGGTACACACAATTTTACCCCAGAAAGGCGGCAGCATGAAGCCTTTTCTTAGAGATCGTTGGCAGGGCTGGATGGGGCGGTGCGACATGGCCAGGCGGCACCTGGGCTGGAGACGGACAGCGCTTCGCGCTCTTCCCCCATCTGCTCCCAGCCTCTGCTTCCCACTTGGTGCCCTGGCAGTCTAACTAATGGCTGGGCAAGCGACTCTGCTCCACTCAGAGGAGATCACTCCATGTCCCAAGCAGTGTCTTCCTGTAGAAATTACAATGCCGAGCTGCTTTTTGA